>NC_085088.1:735000-737500 GCF_963422355.1 Corticium candelabrum | reverse complement strand
TGAATGAATAGAGATTGTTTCATATTTAGAAATAAGCTAATTTGCTATTTCATACTCAACGATTACCGTTAGCATAACAATTCGATATAATTACAACGAACGAGAGTGCAACACAACTCGCCGTTCGCTCAGACGATGCACTGCACAGTACAAGATCTCCTCACTCAAACACCCCGACTCTGAACCCAATACATTCAGTTTTATGACGTCGAGTTATTCAGCTTTCGGCGGCTTCCGGCCTCTTTTCTGGCTTTGCATAGCTTGCAGAGCATCCGCTGCATCGGCTGATAAATCTTTATCTGTAGCCTTTGCTGTGCTTGCAGTACTAGTCCCTGACTTTTTTTGAAGTAGGGAATTAAAGAAGGTTGTCAGGACAGTCTCGCCTCCGGCACTGCTCCTGGCATCCTGAAAGAGCAAACGTTGTTGATAAAAGGATAGAAAGGAGTTTGTATTGGTGGGATAGTTACGGTTAGTTTTGGTGGTGTCGCTCTTGGTGTTGCCAGGTGTGATGATTCCTAATGGAAACAAGGCTTTCTATTGTATCTTACACAGTAAGTCAGCAGATGGTTGGTAAGGATGTTAGGTGCTATGAGCAGCAACATTGATGTGTAGACAAATGTATGTACAGACAGGTCGACAAACAGAGAGACAAACGAACAAACAGAATGCATACACACACGCACAAAGTTACGCTCACAGACAGACAGACACAAATACAGCCATACAAACAGATTGACAGACAGACAAACAAACATACGGACAGATTGACAGACAAACATACAGACAAACATACGGACAGGTTGACAGACAGACAATGTACTGCATGTATATCATAAACTTAGAGCTACAGACAAACAGACAGACAGACAATGTACTGCATGTATATCACAAACTTACAGCTTTTCTCTCCTCCACAATAGGTGCTGCCGACTAACAACCAAAGTACCAACAATCAACCACTAAACACACCACACACTCATATCCTGCATCCTCACTTGAAGTCTCATAAGTCGCATGAGGAATAATTGGTCGTCCTCAGCTATTATTTCTTCTTCACCAGTGTTCTTCACAGCGGGTCTTACAATTCTTGTCTCATAGACATCATCAGGGTGTAACACTTTTAAGTGCTGATAAAGAAAACTGATTTTGTTGACGTTATCCCACCCAGGTGGGCTACACAAAATATAATGACAGTGTGTGAAGTTAGAGAAAACATAAATTAATCATTTGTCTCTGTTTGTCTTGTCTGTCAATGGTACAGTAGCAGTGTTCTCCCCAGAATCTTTTGGCAGAGCGACCCGCTCTGCCTTATTCTAGGCAATTAATCTTTTAGGTAAAGTAGATCATCCAGATGCCAAGACTTGAGGATCTAAAACTAAGCTTATTAAATTAATTAACTAAGACAGCGGGTGGCATCTAATTGTGCGGAATACTAACACTCTTACACCCACGCATGCAGCTCTGAACTATGCTTTCGCAGCTGGTGTTCACATGCAAGTTGGTATATACGTATACTGTACATGTCAGCAAAATGCTCATGTCATGTCGGCGTCGCAGAGAACTATTGAGTCTCTCTTTACGAGCAACGCTGTCAAAGATAAGAACACCTGCATTGTTGAAAGAAAATGAGTGGCAACTGATGAAGCACAGGACGACTGGAGTAGATCGCCAGTGGCTACCCTCCCATGGCTTCTGTAGTGAGGCAAAAATGAGACACAGTCATTGCTCTGCTCTCTTTGTCAAAAGACACAATCTACTAAGCTATTTAGATTAATATCCCATGTAAAAACGATCACTCGCAAAGTCTACTAGAGCATGAAAGCCGCTCGTGCCATGAATCAGCTGTCTCTAGAGAAGCAACCTGCACACTGTCGGGCAAGGACGACGAAATTTCTAGACCTTGACACAGTTGAGCCTCATTGATCTGTAAAATATTTCTAACTGCCATTGGGCGTGGCATTGAGTAACGCCCACTTCACGGAGTATTCCGCTCTGCCTTTTAAGATTTCTGGGGAGAACACTGAGTACAGTAGTACATTTTCATAAAACATCCACATATCATAATCTAAAAGAATGTCCAGCAACCACCAAGGCTGCAAACAAAACACTAAACTATGTAGCTCACAACTGCTCAGAATACAAGTCAAACTCTACACGTCCACGACTAGAGAGTCTACTGAGTTTTCTTGCATCACTCTAGTGTTGTAACACTGAAGAGCAACTGAGAATCACTGTCTCCAGAAAACTTTGAAGTCTCTGCCGTTTTCTGCCTATTTTCATCCACATGTACAGATAGCTCAGACAACTCCTGAAGAAAGTGGTGAGCTCACCACCCACAACGACCAAAATGCTCAAAGATTAGTGGACCAGGTGCAGTTGGAGATACCGCCAAAGGCATCAATTTCATTGTTGTATTTTAGAATCTTCTGTTGTTCCCTTTTTGATGCAGCAAATCCATCAACCTCAGGTTTGAGAGATAATCTCCCCATTCCATGGACGT
>NC_085088.1:712500-720000 GCF_963422355.1 Corticium candelabrum | reverse complement strand
AACTAGAGTCGGTGGAAGTGGTTGCGTTTTGCTAGAGAACGTCGAACGTGTCGCTTTAGGTGAAATTTTACCACAAACCTGTTGTTTTACTCACTGTGCGAGTGCTTTATGTTTAGCTAATTATGAAGAGTCGAGGTTTGATGTGATTGCGAGTGGCGTTTTGTCTCCCGCCTCGACGATTCATTCAACGGACCTGCTCGTCGAGTTTGCGCGGATTTTGAGGCCCGGAGGTCGCTTGACGTTGAGGGAAGCGACGTGTAATGTTGGAGATGTGGTCAACATGCGAACGGCGGAGAAACTCGTCTCCACAATGAAGCTGAACGGATACACGGAAGTGAACGAGGTAGGAAGGCTTGGAGACCCAGACTTTCGTGTGCGCATATATGAATTAAATTGATATTAATATTTGATAATTATATTATTATTTATTTATTTATTTATGTTTGTCTGTCTGTCCGTCCATCTGCCTGTCTGTTGTTTTGATGATTTCATGTGTGAGTCTTGACTGCAGCTCGTGTAGTGAGTGTGTGTTGTTTGTGTCTAAGGCAGCCGTTGTGACGTTGAGTGACGAGGAGCATCGCAAGCTAAGAAGTGGCTTGTCAAGGACGTATTCTCTTACAGAAAATGATCTACACGGTGTGATGGTTGTTGAGGTGTGTTGCCATGTAGACAGAAATAGAGCCGATGGACAAGGACAGACACAAAGACAGACAGACAGACGATAATAGACGGTCACTGTATGTGACATACAACAAATCTGGAACACATTTTTTGATCCATTGTGTGTGTCGTCTCATCTCTGTCTACTCATCAGGTCACAGCCAAGAAGCCGTCGTTTGAGGTCGGAGCATCTTCACAACTCTCTCATTTGTTTGTGAAGAAACAAGGTAATAACATGCAGTCAATAGCGACTTACTTAACTGCCATTTGAGTGACGTGTGATGTGCAGAACAAACGTCAAAGCTGGACCCGAAAACAGCTGCTGTGTGGACACTCTCGGCGAACGACATGCAAGACGAGGACGTGGTATGGCAAGGTGGTAGGTGTTGAGATGTAGACTGGAGCAACAGGGTTGTGATGTGTACTATAGGAACTGGTTGATACGGATGATTTACTTGAGGAAGAGGATCTGAGGAAACCTGATCCCAACTCATTGAGAAGTCTCTAACGTTTTGCCTTTACTTCCTGTTTAATTAATTAATTAATTAATTAATTAATTAAATATTAATTATATTGTCTTTACTTTCTGTTTAATAATTAATTAATTATTATATTAATTGTGAATAAATTATGTTACTTATAAAAATAATGATTATTAATTAATATTAATTATATTATCTTTACTTCCTGTTTAATTAATTAATTAATTAATATTAATTTATAATAATTAAATATCAATATTAATTATAAATAAATATTAATTATATTGTCTTTACTTTCTGTTTAATTAATTAATTAATTAATTGAATTTGTACATTAAGATTAATTATATTGTCTTTACTTTCTGTTTAATAATTAATTAATTATTATATTAATTGTGAATAAATTATATTAATTATAAAAATAAATAATTATTAATTAAGATTAATTTATAATAATTAAATATTAATATTAATTGTAAATAATATTAATTATATTGTCTTTAATTCCTGTTTAATAAATTTATTATTATTATTTTAACTATAAATAAATATTACGACATTGCAAATTAACATTAATTGTATTGTCTTTACTTTCTGTTTAATGAATTAATTAATTGTACATTAATATTAATTATATTGTCTTCACTTTCTGTTTAATAATTAATTAATTATTGTAATAATTATAAATTATGTTTTTCTTTTTGTTTAATTAATTATTATATTTATTATTTTTTATGTTAATTATAAATAAATTATTATATTAATTATATTGTCTTTACTTCCTGTAATTAATTAATTATTATACTTCCTGTTTAATTAATTAATTAAATTAATATATTTACATGCATGTTATGGTAATGTATTAATTTAATTAATATATTTACATGTTATGGTAATATATATATTAATTAAATTAATATATTTACATGTTATGGTAATATGTCCATGCAGCTTTGTGTGCTTGTCGATCTGTCTGTCTGTTTATGTGTTTGTCTGACCGTTTGTGTTCTCATATATCAATTAATTAATATTTTTACATGCATGTTATGGTAATACTCGATTCGTCTTGATTAACAGGTTCTTGTGGGACTAAAGCTGGAGCAAAGAAGGCGTGCAAAAACTGGTTTGTGTCATACCACAATTTGACACAAAATCATCACCGAGTTTGAATTCTGTTTCAGCACATGCGGTCTCGCTGATGAATTGGCAGAAGAAAGAAACGGAATGAAGCAGCCAAAGTCTAAAGCAGCAACATCTGCATGCGGAAACGTAAGCCAACACGACCGTGCAGTTTTTACAACGAAGTATTGACTTGTTTCGTCCGTGTGTCTAGTGTTACCTTGGAGACGCATTTCGATGTTCCAGCTGTCCCTATCTCGGCATGCCAGCGTTCAAACCAGGCGAACAAGTGAAGTTGACATCTCGCCAACTAGCAGGAGATGTATAGCACACCACACGCATATCAAACTTTCTATATCTCGTTTATTGAGTAAACACCAATAGACAGCAATGATCCATGAGCTAGTTGATATTAATTGCCGGCTATTGAGTGTTTCATCCCAGAAAGTTCATGACGACTAGATGGAGTGCGACGCTTGCAAACATGAAATCTCCGAATGCACGCTCTGATGAGATGTTGTTGAAAAAACGCTTGTTCTCGGGATTAGACTGAATGCGGAGACATACTAGGGGAGGGTGGGTGGGTCGACGGGGTAGTAGGGGTGGGGGAAAAAACCAACGGTTAGTTAAAATACACGCGCAAAGCAACTGTACCGATGATACTAACCTCCTAAGATAAACGAGCCGACACAAGAGATGAAACCGGACAAGAAACTGTTGAACGGAAACGTGCCGACGTAAGCGCAATACGCAAACTGCACCATTCCCGTCAGCATGATGTACGTCAAGTAGGCGTCGATGATCATCAATTTCTTCGGCGTTCTGTTCACATACTCGTCCCACAGACGACGAACAATACCAAGAGCCTCCATCACACGACAGCCGGGACACCCGAGCAGAGAAACACCCGTATACAAAACCCCGTATAAAAATCATAAACATTCTTAATCTAATCGAGCAATCGTCTTCCGGGTGAGTCATCCCGTGAGCTGATTCATAAGGTGGTCATTCACCTTGTGCCTTTCACTTCAACGTTCACGGTCGTGCCGTTTCTCTCTTTCTCTCGAATTTTTCTGTTTTTTTTGAGTTTTCGTCGCGACAATGGCAGCCAGTTTCGCAAAGGTCTTCGAAACAGCAACGTCCGACGTCTACCCTCCCGTTTCGGCCACCGTCAGCGGCTCCATACCGTCGTGGCTGCGCGGGACGCTCATGCGCAATGGACCGGCCATCTTCTCTGTCGGACCCACCTCCTACCGTCATTGGTTCGACGGTCAATCAATGTTACACTCATTTAACATCGAAGACAAGAATGTCACCTATACTGCCCGTTTCCTTCAGTCTGATATACATAAAACGGCACAGGAAGCAGGAAGAGTGACGTCACCCGAATTCGGCACCCCCCTGCCTCCTGATCCTTGCCACAATATTTTTCGTCGCTTTTTCTCTCGTTTCACTGCGGTTAAGAACGACAATGCGAATGTCAATGTTGTGAGGGTCAATGACCGGTGGCTTGCGCTCGGCGAGGTGCCACTCTTGTGGCATTTCGATCCCGAGACTCTCGAGCCTGTCAAGAGGTACAGCACAGGGAGAGCGGCGAATCTGAGGATGGCGCATAACACGGCGCATCCACACGATGCAGGAGATGGAGAGATCTACAACATTGGGACGTCGGTTGGCTCTCGGCCGATGTACAACCTGCTGAGGTCACGGCTTGTCGATGCTGTCGGATCCGTCGATGGTCCCACTTTGCAGTCGGATGTTCTCTGCTCGATACCAGCCGGACTCTCTCCTTCCTATTACCACAGCTTTGCTCGGACAGAAAACTTTGTCGTATTTGCAGAGATGCCGATCAAGTATTCATTACTTGCGGCGGCCACTATGCATATCCGTGGCTCGTCATTTGCCGATTGTCTGACCTGGTGTGAGGACACGCCCACGCAATTCCATGTTATTGATTTGAGGACGAACCGGGAGCTCACGGCAACATACCACACTGACCCGTTCTTTACGTTTCATCACGTGAATGCATACGAAGATGTGGAACACAACCAGATAATCGTGGATGCGATATGTTTGCCGGATACTCAACTGATCTCCGACCTTTACTTGTATCATCTGCGAAGTGAAGACGACAGGAAGGATTCGGAGCCGTTTTTTCAGGATCCTGATTTCCGACGATTTTTCATTCCTCTGGACGAGTGTGGTAACGAAAAGACTATCAACGTTGCATATGAGAGTCTCGGCTGTGGTGGAGAGTTACCAACAATCAATGAGAAATACAACAGAAAGAAGTATCGCTATGCATACGGCCTCACACGATCAACGAAAGAGAGAAATCCGTTTGACGGTTTAATGAAACACGATGTCGACACGAAGGAATGGAAAGAATGGCTGCCTGGTGAAGGTCTGTACGTATCAGAGCCAGTGTTTGTTGCCTCACCAGACGAAGCAAGTGAAGACGATGGCATCATACTGTCTGCTGTCATCAGTGGAGATCCAAGCAAGTCGTGTTTCTTGGCAATCCTCGATGCTGCTAGCTTCACACTCTTGGCTAAAGCT
The DNA here is from genome assembly GCF_963422355.1 of Corticium candelabrum. Classification (NCBI taxonomy): domain Eukaryota; kingdom Metazoa; phylum Porifera; class Homoscleromorpha; order Homosclerophorida; family Plakinidae; genus Corticium; species Corticium candelabrum. The sequence continues at coordinate 715,180 of NC_085088.1, read as the reverse complement.
GAAGTTCCATGCCGAATTGCCGGCACATTCCATGGTCGTTTCACCTCACTGTAGTATGTTTGTTCATTGAAATTAATGATTTCTGATTTTATAGAGTTTAGTTCTTGAAATGAGAGCTTGACAAATGTACTATTTGCATTTTGTTATTTGCTTGATTTGTAGACAAACAAGAAAGTTGTGTTTTAGGTTTAAAACGAAGTCTGTCTTCGTCACAACAATAATGTACATGCACACACACACACACACACACACACACACACACACACACACACACACACACGCACACACACACACACAGGTGTCCAAGTGTCCAACAGTAAACGTTCACACGACTTCACCACATTGTAAATTGTCGCGTAGCAAATTGATCAAACAGTTGGCAGTAGGTGATAGCTAACTTCACCATCTCAAACTTAACACTGCAAAGAGCTCATCGAATGAACAAATAATAATTAACCAGGACTAACTATTCCTCAGTTGTTCACCATCAAGTATATCATACAATATCATGTCATCACAAGCGTCTCATTCAACATGAATTGTACTCGTGTTATCATTGTTGTTGCTGCTGCAGTCGTCGCTCTGCAGCCTGCAATGAAAGCAGTCGTCTCTGCTGCATGTCCTCACTTTCTCTCCTCGTTGTCGATGACCCAAATGCGTCACGTGACTCCTCGTTACTCACCGTGGGAAACGCTTGAGCAACTTCGAATTCTCCTCCTGTGTCTTCCCCGTGTTGACTCTCATCAAGCTTTGGTAATCGCAGTTGAGCTGTTACACGTGCCTGCGAGTGAGAGTTGTTGGTGTTGCCATCTTCATCAGACTGATGATGCAGCAACTCGTTCTGATCTGTCACTTCGCACTGAGAGTTCTCGTCCGAGGTGATGACATCAGCTGCAGATGAAGCACCTTGTGTAGCTGCTTCCACTTGTGGATGTGACAATGACAGTCCACTCTCTGAATGACCAGATGTCGTCGTCCATAGTTGCCGATGTCGGACAGTCGAATGTTCTTGATCGTTAGAAACAGAAACCTACACAAAAAAACTTGTTACAATTTCAGTGCCAACAGTTAGTTAATATATATTGTGTAAAAAATAAAAAATAAAAAATAAAATATAGTTAATAATAATATATAGTAATAATAATATATAGTTAATAATAATATACAAATAATATATAATTAATAAATATTATAAATCATTTCTAACCCAACGGTCACACAGTAGCATGTTGGTGTGTTTGGCTACACTCACTTGTGTCGGTGTGTGCTCTATCAAGTTATTTATCGTCTGCTGAACGGAGCCGGTCTGTTGGAGATCAGTAACGACGACATTATAAGGCACGTGAGGAAGAACAGTACGAACACGTTGAACCTACAACAAACACACAATTATCATATGACCAGATCCAACAAATTATTGTTTATTATTTACTGTGTATAACACGTGTGTGCGTGCGTGTGTGTGTGTGTGTGTGTGTGTGTGTGTGTGTGTGTGTGTGTGTGTGTGTGTGTGTGACTCACCATATCATCTACTGATGGGATATTTCGTTGCTGCCCTCGAACAACCTCGACTGAGAAGACCGGCAACCAACTTGCATACCGAGTTCCATCAAATTCCCACACAGAGTTCCTACACACAAGCCAAGCATCATTATTATCACACTTGACTGTGAGTATGGCGACAAACGTGTTCCATAATATATTGTAATAGAAATACAACCCATCAATGTGTTGCAGTTGATATCAAAAAATAAATAATTTATTTATAAAATACATAATTAATATATTATATAATATAAATACATTATTACAAGTAATGTGGGTATGTAAAGTAAGTAGCGTCGCATGCTTTCCTACCTGTTAATTGGTATTTGTTGTGGTTGCTGTGGTGGTAACAATGCGTCCTGTGCCAAGTTGTTCAGCTCGGTCGGTCGTTGAGAATGGCCAAGACTCACACGACACGTCGGACATGTTGTGTCCTGTTCCAACCACAACCTCAGACAAGACCTACGAATAGTATACATAAGTTAGAGATACGACAGACAAACAGACACATAAGACAGACAGACAAACAGACAGACAAGCAGACAAAATGACAAACAAACAAACAAACTGACAAACAAACAGACAGACAGACAAGCAGACAAACTGACAAACAAACAAACAAACTGACAAACAAACAGACAGACAGACAAGCAGACAAACTGACAAACAAACTGACAAACAAACAGACAGACAGACAAGCAGACAAACTGACAAACAAACAAACAAACTGACAAACAAACAGACAGACAGACAAGCAGACAAACTGACAAACAAACAAACTGACAAACAAACTGACAAACAAACAGACAGACAGTAACCCCTCACAACAGCATCACCAAAAGCTCACAAATGAAAAAGATGTCCACACGGCAACTTCCTCGCCGACTCCATAGCATCCCAACAGATGGCACAGTTGTCACTGCATTCCTCTAGTTCGGCCTTCGTAGCCAATGGAAATCTACGTACACAGAGTGACCATCAAGTAGCAAGTATTTGGTCTAATGCTGCCATAATAGTTCCCACCTTGTTTCCAATTCTTGACTTACTCTCATGAAGTTCCTATGTCGTTCATATCGCTTCTTCAATTCACTATAAATTGAGCGAAGTTGTGTAAAGATGACCAGACTTGCAACGC
>NC_085088.1:690000-705000 GCF_963422355.1 Corticium candelabrum | reverse complement strand
GAAAGACAGACAGACAGACAGATAATTTATTCTCATACAGATTCTACTTGTACATACGCTGGGATTTTTTGAATACAAATCAGTCCTTGCAAACAACAAAGTCATTAACTAATGGATAGATAGATAGAAAGACAGATAGACTTACAGACAGACATAATTATACTTAAATTTTTGAAATTAATGTTTTCAGAAAAATAAAAATTAATTTCAATTTTAAATTGTTGTGACCATTCCGTGTGTGTCTACTGACGTTTTGTTGTGTGTCTAGATATGGTACGATGAGGGAGAACGTGTTAAACCTTGAGGTCGTTCTTCCGGATGGGACGGTGGTTGACACGGCAGGGAAAGGACGGAGGACGCGTAAGACGTCTGCAGGATACAATCTGACGAATCTCTTTGTTGGGTCTGAGGGAACGCTGGGTGTCATAACGAAAGCAACGTTGAGACTTTTTGGAATACCTGAAGAGGTAGAGAGGCAATTACACTGTGTGTGTGTGTGTGTGTGTGTGTGTGTGTGTGTGTGTGTGTGTCACTGTGTGTGTGTGTCACTGTGTGTGTTTGTCACTGTGTGTGTTTGTCTGTCTGTCTATGTGACTATGTCATCTGTTTACATTGTCTGTCTATTTATGTCGTATTTGTTTGTCTCTGTGTGTCTGTTTGTTTGTCTTCTTTGTTAGTTGTGAGAAACATGATGTTCTAAACAGTCACCACTGCCAACGTTTCTCTAAATTTTGACTCTTGACGTTTTGCCTTTTGTTTCTTTTACAGTCATCATCAGCAGTGTGTGCATTTCCATCAGTACAAGCCGCAGTTGATACAAGCACACAAGTCATACAAAGTGGCATTCCAGTTTCCAGAATTGGTAAGATCTTTCGAGCATTAGATCATGTCTCAATGGTAATTTGTGTGTTTGTCTCATTGTTTGTCCTCACTCCTGTTTTGTCTGTCTATTTGTTTGTCCATTTGTCTGTATTTATTTGTCTGTTACTACACTTGTTTGTCTGTTTGTCTGTCTATTTGTCTGTCTATTTGCCTGTATTTAGTTGTCTGTTACTACACTTGTTTGTCTGTCCATTTGTCTGTTACTACACTTGTTTGTCTGTCTATTTGTCTGTCCATTTGTCTGTTACTACACTTGTTTGTCTGTCTATTTGTCTGTCCATTTGTCTGTTACTACACTTGTTTGTCTATTTGTCTGTATTTATTTGTCTGTTACTACACTTGTTTGTCTGTTTGTCTGTCTATTTGTCTGTCTATTTGCCTGTATTTAGTTGTCTGTTACTACACTTGTTTGTCTGTCTATTTGTCTGTCCATTTGTCTGTTACTACACTTGTTTGTCTATTTGTCTGTCCATTTGTCTGTTACTACACTTGTTTGTCTGTCTATTTGTCTGTCCATTTGTCTGTTACTACACTTGTTTGTCTGTTTGTCTGTCTGTTTATCTGTCTATTTGTCTGTCCATTTGTCTGTTACTACACTTGTTTGTCTGTTTATCTGTCTATTTGTCTGTCCATTTGTCTGTTCATTTGCCTGTTACTACACTTGTTTGTCTATTTGTCTGTCTATTTGTCTGTCCATTTGTCTGTATTTATTTGTCTGTTACTACACTTGTTTGTCTGTTTGTCTGTCTATTTGTCTGTTCATTTGTCTGTTACTACACTTGTTTGTCTGTTTATCTGTCTATTTGTCTGTCCATTTGTCTGTATTTATTTGTCTGTTACTACACTTGTTTGTCTGTTTGTCTGTCTATTTGTCTGTTCATTTGTCTGTTACTACACTTGTTTGTCTGTTTATCTGTCCATTTGTCTGTTCATTTGTCTGTTACTACACTTGTTTGTCTGTTTATCTGTCTATTTGTCTGTCCATTTGTCTGTTCATTTGTCTGTTACTACACTTGTTTGTCTATTTGTCTGTCTATTTGTCTGTCCATTTGCCTGTATTATTTGTCTGTTACTACACTTGTCTGTCTATTTGTCTGTCTATTTGTTTGTCCATTTGTCTGTTACTACACTTGTTTGTCTGTCTATTTGTCTGTTCATTTGTCTGTTACTACACTTGTTTGTCTGTTTATCTGTCTATTTGTCTGTTCATTTGTCTGTTACTACACTTGTTTGTCTATTTGTCTGTCTATTAGTCTGTTCGTCTGTTCATTTGTCTGTTACTACACTTGTTTGTCTATTTGTCTGTCTATTAGTCTGTTCGTCTGTTCATTTGTCTGTCTATTTGTTTGTCCATTTGTCTGTTACTACACTTGTTTGTCTGTCCATTTGTCTGTTACTACACTTGTTTGTCTGTTTGTCTGTCTATTTGTCTGTCCATTTGTTTGTTACTACACTTGTTTGTCTGTTTGTCTGTCTATTTGTTTGTCCGTCTTTGTTTGTTCTTACACTTGTTTGTCTATTTTGTCTGTCCAGTAGTCTGTCCATTTGCTTGATTATCTATTTGTCTGGCCCTATACTCACTTGTCTGTTTGTTTGTTTGTTTGTCTATTTGTCTGTCTTTCTGTCTGGCTCTATACTTGCCTGTCTGTCAACACACATATCACATTTGCCTGCTTAACTGTCTGTCCCACTTGCCGTGTATTCACCCGCTTGTTAACACCGATTTTCATAAAATACATCTTCATAGAATTTCTCGACGAAGTTCAAGTCGATGCTTGCAATAAGTTCTCTAACCTTTCATTTGATTTGGCACCAACACTCTTACTCGAGTTCCACGGCAGCAGATCTACGGTTGACGAACACACGGAAAGAGTCGGTATGCAAGCGACACGTAATATCCACTCTCGGCTAATTTATTAATTCAATAATTATGTAGCCGAAATCGCAAACGACAATGGAGGTTTGGGATTCCAGTGGATGTCTGCACCGGAAGACAAGACGAAACTCTGGAAAGCGAGACACGATGCTTTATACGCAGATCTTGCCCTCAGACCGGGATGCAGGGTGGGCAGCATTGGGGGTGTTGTCGTGTGTGATTTAAAGTGCATTTTCTTGTATTGAAACAGAGTTATTCGACAGACGTGTGTGTGCCGATTTCGAAACTGCCGGAGGTTATAGTTGCCACCAAGGAAGACATCACCGAGTTCAGATTGATATGTGGGTATTATTATCAACTATACGTTAGCTTGTTGTGTTAGCTTAACCCTTAATTATTATATTGATTAATAATTAATTAATTATTAATTCATGTATAGTGAGTGTAGCATGAAGTATGAATTCTTGAAATGATAAAATAGGAATTAATTAATTAATTAATTAAGTGTTATGGACGTGTATTATGCATTGTGATACGAATGCCTGTAATCGTCGTCTAGATTGGCCGATTTGTGGGAAACTTAGAATGTGACCAAGTTAGGAAATCGGTTGTTTATGAGACTAAAGACATTTATGTTTGCTCTGTGTGTGTGTGTTTGTTTGTCTGTCCATTTGTGTGTGTGTGTGTTTGTACTTTGTTCTTGTCAATTACATTCTATGTGTATGTCGTAGCTCCTATTATTGGCCACGTCGGAGACGGCAATTTCCACTGTTTCATCGTCCTCGATCCAAACGACGACGACGAAGTGAAACGAGCCCGAGAGTTTGGTCTACGTCTCGGCAGGTCAGACAAATAACAAACAATCACACTCATCATCCAACTCACACGTTTTTTTATATTAGACGAGCACTTGCCGTAGGAGGCACATGCACAGGAGAGCACGGAATCGGACAGGGAAAACTGGAGTTACTACAAGAGGAAATAGGTGATGTGGGCGTGGCAACGATGAGAAGGATCAAGCAGACGTTTGACCCGAAAGGTCTAATGAATCCTGGTAAGGTGCTTCCAGGGTTTACCATCTAACATCTGTGATAACATAGTGTGGCACTTTTAATGAATTATTGATAGAGACAGAGCAAATGTATGAGATATATTTTGCACTAGAGAGAATTGCATTAAGTCACTTGATATGAATAGAGAGTATAGATTGTTTGCAGCATATACAAACTACGTTGTCACATTTTAGAGATTTGTGTGTGTGTGTGTGTGTGTGTGTGTGTGTGTGTGTGTGTGTGTGTGTGTGTAACTGTGTGTGTAACGTGTGTGTGTGTGTGTGTGTGTGTGTGTAACTGTGTGTGTGTAACGTGTGTGTGTGTGTGTGTGTGTGTGTGTGTTGTATTGCAAAAACTTTCAGAAATCTAATGTACGAACGATTATCTCACCTAGACAACAAGGGTTATTTATTAATTAGTATTAAATTTATATTTTTATAGGCAGGGTAAACAACATGACGTCTGAGGTCTGGGACTCCAAGGATTAGAAATATCAACTCATTAAACTTTTTATATACATGTAATGTATTGAATAGGAATGACTGATAGACTTGAAAGAGTAGCAAAGAGTCAAGAAATATCGTAACGCCCTGAAAATATTTTTAATTAATAAATAAATTTAATTTTAGATTTATGTACAGATTAATATTAATTGCATAATTGTTTGTCTTAAATTTTTATTACTTATTAATATTAATTAGTATTATAAATTTATGTACATTTATATTAATTTTTAATATATATTTATTACATATTAACCTAATTAACTTAGTCAATTTATTTGTTTCGTATTTATTCGTTTATATTCATCCTTGTAGGTGGGAAAGTTCAATACAAGTTTTTATAAATAAATTTTTTGTAGATATCAATTTATATTTATTAGATTTTATCAACTTTTGCTGCAACATTAGGATGTGGTCATACAGTCCAGGATATACAACCATACCCTAACATATACGATGTTGTTAATATTAATTATATTGTTAATATTAATTGTGTTTCTCACTTTGCTACATGGTGGTTGCCAACTCTAATGTCATAAAATCCGATATTCTTGTAAACTATCATTAGAAGGTAGCAACAGTGCGTCATACATCCTACGCTACGTTATAGCCAATCAATCATTATAAATCCAGTTTGTCTGTATAGACGCGGCTCTACAAAACTCGAGCTACAATACTTACAATCGATTTCTTACATTCACTCGCGTATGTATCCTCGTATCTATGAATCCTCGGTGAGATAGTCGGGTACGGCCGGACTGCCGACTGTTAGATTACTGGGAGTGACACTTCGACATCTCGCCGGTTCTTGGAGTTCGTCGTGTAAAGTTTGACCAAACTCGCTCAGCGGACTCTCGCTGTATGCCTCGTCTCCATCACTCATCTCAACGTCATTTCTCTCGTTTATAAAATTGTTTTCGTTGGGTGATTCTATGGCCATATTGGGAGAGTCATCAATGTCGATGTTGTTGTTGTTGTTGTTGTGATGTTCGTTGGTTGCCGGTTCCGTGTTGATGGTTTTGTTTGTTTCTGTTGTGTCAACGACGATGTCGGGAATGCTGAGGACATCGGGCATTTGCTGCTGAGTGTCTTGCTCAACGGGTGCTTCTTCGGTCTTCTCTGTCTGCCCTAAACCGTCCTCAGTGATGCTGTTTGCTTCACAGTCCTTCGAATTGACATCGTCCAAATCCTCGGAGATTGTGTCTTGCTTGTTGAGTGCGTACTTCTTCTTGTTCTCGTCCAAGTCAATCATAACTGTTCCCTGACGAACTGGTGTTCTTCGTACTGTCGATCGGGAATTGAAACTCGATGAGTATGCTGTTGATACGAAGTGTTTCCTGTACATTCGCGGCCAGAATTGGAATGTGAATGCTTTCTGTACTTCCTTGTTCAGAGCGCAATGGAACAAGAAGACGAAGAATCCCTGCAGGGAGTTGCAAATTGCAAACAAGAAACTGAAAACGAGTCGACCGTCTCGTATCATGAAAGCTCCAAAGAGCCACGTGAGACCGAGCAGGACCATGACAGCTAAACAAGCTTGGAATTCTTTTCTCTTCGATTTCTGCTTCCCTTTGTCGTAACGGATCGACTTTGCTCGCGACTGCATGACGATGATACGCAACACCCACACGAACACAATGACATTCCATACCAAAATGCCCATGATGGGAACGAAGAATGATGCAAAGAATGCAGGAACGTTGCTAAGCCAGCAGCTAAACAACAACACACGTCAACACAAACACAACATACATCAACACACAAACACAACAAACAAAACACAACAACACACAAACACAACAACAAACAAACAACACAAACACAACAAACAAATACAACAACACACGTCAACACACAAGCACAACAACACACAACAACAATGAATATCCAACTTACAAACTATTAGACGTGTAATTGTGACTATCAACTGCCGCCACAATAATAATTGGAATCAATGGGACACCCCACGCTAACGCACATGAGCGTAACAAGAACGTCCTCGTCGAACTTGCACCGAATACTTGAACAAGTGACTTGTACATGTAGAACGCCTCGATGCCCATCCACGCAAACGCCGCGAGAATACAGTAATGAAGGAGAGCGCCAAACATGGCACACACGCCATGCGTCTTCCACCCGTGACGTTCCGTACCGACGAGGAACACGACGAGCATCAACAAGAGAGACGAGCAGAGCTGAATGTGAATCTGGTGGAGAAGCGACGAACGCAGCTTCCTAGAACACAAAGACAGTCGAGGAAACGTTTCTCATGCCATCAAACGAGTCGCGACGAACTTGAAGTAGAGAAGAGCAGCGAGAGTGAGAGTGAGACCGATTATTGAGAGGGCACATCCCACGTAGCTAATCACAGATAAAGCCGTCTCGACGCCCTTTGCCAGACGTTCGTGCCCAAGTTGATACGACAGATCCTGACACACACACACACACAATGACACACACACACACACACAATGAGACACACACACACACACACCCACACACACACACACACAATGCCACACACACACACACACACACACACACACACAATGACACACACACACACACACACACACACACACGCACACACAAACACACAATGACACACACACAATGACACACACACACACACACACACACACACACACACACACACACACACACCACACCACACACACACACACACACACACACACACACACACACACGACGTATATGTAATTAATAATACTAATATATGTATATAATTATTATATAATATATTTATTAATACTAATTAAATAATTAATTAATTTAAAATTCTAATATATTTATAATAATTATTATATTAGTATTATTCATATATTAGTATCCACTGGCACACAATGTATATGTAATTAATTAATTAATAATACTAATTAATTAATTAAAAAGCAATAATTAATTACATATGCACACCATACGACACACTCATCACGCACACTGACCATCATAATCGCAAAGTTTGTGAGATGATTGCATTCACACACGGTGTGTGTATCCGTACTCTCGTCGCTATCCAACCAGCAACCTTCGCTCGACCAACCACCAAACCCTCCTGTAAGACGCACAGACAGACATCGTGACTACAACTCAAATCGATTGCCTCATGTGCATGTACATGTACATACCATTCGTGTGAGGATCCCAGTAAACACAAATCGACGTGTTAGCAGGAGGCTGTTCAACACACACAAACATGAGACACGCGTGTAGATCGGATACAAAACATGTGAACTAACTGTCTGCGTATGTGCGAGACGTATGGTAACCGGATGATCCAAGTCAGTGACTTGTAGTCCGAGTACAGACGCGCTGACGACGCGACTGTTGATGCTAACGTTTTCGTTCTCGTCGTCTTGTAGAGGGAACAACTTGGCGTTGTCGTACACGATGAATGAGATTTTCTCTGCTCGATCGGAAGACGAATGTGGCGTCTCTTTTAAGAGAGTTGGTGGAAGCGAAAGCTGCAGAGCGGTGACGTCGTTAACGGTTGGTGTGTCGTCTGTGTTGCTGATCATTCGTTGGTCTAGTAGATTGGAGTCTTTGTTGATATCTATGATTATAAAATGAAAGAGACGTGACGTTCAGGGAGATGAAGGTGACTAACCGTTTGGTGTTAAGAGAGAGAAAGATAGGCCTTTGTATGTGTTGTCGTTGATCTAGAATGAAATGAAATAGGAATGTGATATTGTCACACACACACACACACACACACACACACACACACACACACACACACACACACACACACACTGGACACACACACACACACACACACACACACACACACACACACACACACTGGACACACACACACACTGGACACACACACACACACACACACTGGACACACACACACACACACACACACACACACACACACACACACACACTACGACATTCACTTACCACATGAGCCTTCAGTCCAACACTCCTCGATTTCTGTGTCAGTTCTCTCCTCTCCTCATTCAAACCAACTTTGACAAACATGTCCATAGCACCAAGAACTCTAACCAAACACAAAACCATCACCAAACGCGTCACAAGCAACACTCAACGTTCACAAACTTGGATGACGCATTTCCTGATTTCTGACTGTCAGCAATAGCCAACGCCGACGCATTCATAATGCTGGATGTAATACTCAGAAGCTGCTCACCAGTCTAAACAAATGCAACAAACAGTCAATAATATAATAAAGAATACATACAAAATAAAAACTAATAAAATAAATACCAAAATAAATTAAAATTAAAATTAAAATAAAAACCAAAAATAGAAACAAAAATAACAAAAATATAAAACCAAAAATAGAAAGAAATAATTCAATTAATAAAAATAAATAAATAATAATATAAAAAAAATATATAAATAAATAAATAAATAACTAAATACTAAAATAAATAAAAATTAAAATAAAAAGTAAAAAATAAAAATAAAAAACAAAAATAGAAACAAAAATAAAAATAAATCAAAAACATTTAAAATAAATAAAATTAAAAATAAAAATAAATAAAAAACATTAGTAAAAAATAAAAAATTAAATTACAAAATTACAAAATGATAACAAATAAAAAGTAACATAAAAAATAAAAATAAAAATTAAGAATAAAAACAATTTAGAAATTCAACGGTTACATCACTGACCCGTTCAACGTCAGCTGTGGCACCAATACTAACGATTTTGTCCAAAACTTGAGTCGTAAATTGGATGTCGTCTGAGGTCAACTGATCAGAGTTCGCCTGCAGTGTCTCACTGAGTTGTCCAGACACACTGAACACGTTATCATCTGTGATTCCTCCAGCAGCAATATCTCGAAGCAAATTCGTCCGTAATGATCTAAACCGACAAGCACTCATGTCGGGATCACTCCACGCTGCCTCTCCCGTCGCGGTCTCTTGACATAATCGTGTAGCCCGGTCACCCCCTTGTCCAACCGATCCAAACGGACAATCTACTCGTGCAGTATCCCGGGCTGTCGTGATAGGCCATGTGATATTTCCTCGAGTGTCGCTAGTAATGTTGCCATAGCAACTAGCCAAACATTCTCGTGCATAACGAATGAGTCCACGGGGGCATGTACACGTATAATTACCGTCCGTATTATGACACACGGCAGGTGACAAACACTCGTGAGACGACCGACATTCATCGATGTCCGAACATTGGAATCCGTTTCCTTCGTATCCATCTGAGCAACGGCATGTGTATGAACCATCCGAGTTGGTGCAGTCCGCGTTTGTGTGACACATATGCGAAGTACTACACTCGTCGATGTCACTGCATTCGAGGCCAGAACCGGACCAACCGCGTCGGCAATGACATTCGTAGCTTCCCATCGTGTTCGTGCAGTTAGCGTTCGTGTCACACGCGTGTGTCTCCATCTCACATTCATCAACGTCTATAGCCAGAAACACAAGAATGGAAATTTTCAGTACACAAAAAAATAATTGGCATGCGTACCGTGACATACTGATCCGTTGCCAGTAAATCCACGTTTGCAGCTACACGAATGCGAACCATCGAGGTTTACGCAGATTGCATTCGCCGAACAGTCGTGAACGTTTGTCTCGCATTCGTCGACGTCTGCAACATAAAATTGAAACAAAAAATGCAATAGAAACCGACAATAAGAAAAACCTTGACAGTTCGGCAATGGATGACTCCAAACACCCGTTGCTGTACAACGAATCTTCCCAGCACCTTCCAGCTCATACCCATCTTGACATGAAAACAAGATTTCCGAGTCAAACTTGTATTTCCTTCCTGTTGCTATGAGATGCACAGGCAGAGAACCACGACCCGGAGCTCCACAACTAATACCTACAGAAGAACAGATGATTAGACAGACAGATAAGTGATATCAACAACTAAACTTACGTTTGCATGCCGGCTTCTTTCCACTCCAATTCGCGTTTGCTTTGCAAGTGAGTGAGGGAGAGCCGTGTAACTCAAAGCCGACATCACATGTGAAAGAAACGTTATCGCCAAACATAGACTGTTGCCCGTGGAGAGAGCCATGACGAAGACGAGTCAACGTTGGGCATCGTTTGCGTTTGCATATCGACGTTTCTTTGTCTAAATCAAACCCGAGATTGCAAACACACGAGTAGCTGCCCGCAGAGTTACGACACATTCCATTCGTCGTATCACAATGTGAGAGATTCTCATCGCATTCGTCAACATCTACAACATTCGTGCAAGAATGGTAAAACAATGGGCTGGCAATCAGTCTTTAGTTATTGTAAATTATTTTGTATATAAGTATTATGTGTGTGTATATATATATATATAATTTACATTATTTTCAATTTATTAATTGTAATTATCTAGTTTTGTAAATTATTTTGTATATAAGTATATGTATATCCCAAATGTATGGCTGGCATTGCCGCGAGAATTGTTGTAGCCGTCAATTGCTGAAGGAACAAGAGAAGAAGAGGTCGTCATCTTTTCAGACTGTGCCATTGTGGCTTTTGCCACTCTGGCTGTCTGCGTCAGTCCTTCTTCTGGTGATGGGACCCCATTTGAGGAATGAACGCTTTTTTCATTGGCTATATTGTTGGGTGGGCAACTGTCAATTCGTCATAGTCGTATTGTCAGTATTTTGTGTTGTCTGTTGGAGTATACAGGTCAACGGGAACATGGAGTTTGCCGCATCATCACTCTACTTCCAGCGCTCCGCATGTTCTGGTTTACATTTGTATTGTTTCAACGGTTTTGACTGTTTGTTACGACTCTACTTATTTCTTGCTGCCTCATTTGTCATCAAGCGGGACAGTTGATCTTGTTCCTGAAGCTTGTCGCATCTTCAACACGTACCCAGCGCTCTTCAGGATTCTTTGCTCATCTGGTTTGCTTTTTTCGATTTCTCTTTCTTGGATTCTTTTCTTTTTACCTCTGGTCATTGCAGTCGTATGGAATATTCGATGTTGCCGCACTTTCACCCCTTCTTCGGTGCTCTTCAATTTTTCATCTTCTGCATTGTTCATGTTCAACCTTTCTTCTGTTCTTTTGATGTGGAGACTTCTTTCTGTCTTTGTGGCAAGTGGTGCAGTTGGGCAAGATCCTGAAGTTTGTCGCACAATTACCCTTCTTCCCACGCTCTTCAGGCCTTCTTCCTCTTCTTCATTCACTTGCTGTTTGTTCTCTGGTCTAGACTTCTTCATCCTCATGCCGTTTATAGCAGATGAACTCAGACTGGATTCTGGAGCATGCCGCACTTCAACCCTATTTCAGCGCTCTTCAGGCCTCTTTGTTTATCTGCTGTACCATTCTATAACTCTTCTCTGCTATATAGTGCTCTTTTTAGTTTCTTCTTTTCGTCTTGTATGCAGACAGTACAGTAGCTTGTATTTTGGATGTAGAGTATAAATAAATACATATAAAATATATATATATATATATATATATATAAATATATATATATATATATATATAATATGTGTGTGTGTGTGTGTGTGTGTGTGTGTGTGTGTGTGTGTGTGTGTGTGTGTGTGTGTGTGTGTGTGTGTGTGTGTGTGTGTGTGTGTGTGTGTGTGTGTGTGTGTGTGTGTGTGTGTGTCTGCTCAATTCGTGTTAATTCGCTCTACAGAACGAGCAAATCAACCACAGGAATTTGTGTTAATTAAACGTTAATGGTGCTCTATTTGCCCTAGTTATTTATACGTAACTTTAACTGCTGTAAATCACTAATAATTATAAACATTTAATTACAATTAATTATATAAAACATTTAATTATAATTAATTATATAAAATATGCAATTATAATTAATTCTTTAATTTGCATTGCAAACCGATGCAAGTTGGCTCGCTGTGATCCCATCGCCCGTTAGCAAGACACGAGACATTCTGATTGCCTTGCAGTTTGTATCCGTTTTGGCATGAAAATCTCACGACTGCACCGTATGTACGACTACTGCTGTGCATGTGACCGGCTTTGATCGTTTGCAGATGTCGACATCGCATGATCTCGCAACTGTGGCCATTGCCATGGTAACCTGACACAAAACAGGAAATTAGATCGATCGTGTGTGAGACAGTGTAGCGAATCTTTCCAACCTGTGATGCATTGGCATGAAAATGCTCCGTTTGTGTTCATACACGTGGCATGTCGGCTACAATTGTGACGCTTCTCACCGCATTCCTCAATATCTAGAGTGTAAAGAAGGCGATGTTATATAATACATTTGTAAATATGAAAAATAATAAAAAATAAATAAAAATAAAAATACAATATAAAAAATAAAATATAAAATATAAATAAAATAAAAAATAAATAAATAAAGTACAAAATAAAAAAAATAAATAAAACAAAATATAAAATAAAATGACACATTAAAAAATTAAAAAATATAAAAATAAAAAATAATAAATAATAAAGAATAAACACAAAAAATAAACACAAACTAAAAAAATAAATATAAAAAATATAAAAAAAAATAAAAAAATAAATAACCACAAATAAAAAATACAAAACTAAAAAAAAAAAAAAATAAACACAATTAAAATACACAAATAAAAAAATAAAAATATAAACTATATAAATATAGATATATGTATTTAATAAATATAAATAAAAATAAAAATAAAAAAATTAAAAATTAAAAAATTAAAAATACAAAATACACAATAAAAATTATATATAATACAAAAAACACATTAGTCGTATTTGTGTTGTCTCACCCTCACATACTGGCACACTATCATTCCACGTGCCATCAGCCTGACACTCGAGAGACGGCGAGCCGATAAGTCTGAAGCCACGATTACATACAAACTTGACCGTATCATCAAACTTGTAGCTGCTGCCTTGTCTCCTCCCGTTTGAAAGATTCTTGACTGCTGGACAAGCGCGACCTTTCAATACAACTCAAACTAAATTAATAGAAATGGTGGCATTAGACGGGTGGCGTACGTTCACATGTTGCACCGTCTCCAGTGTAACCGGCATTACAACGACACGTATGCATGCCGACGGTGTTCTCACACGTTGCATCTTGATGACAGTTGTGATCACCTGTCTCACACTCATTGATGTCTAGAAACACAAAGAAGTATGAAACTCTAACAAAAGATAGATAGACAGACAGACCGACAGACAGACAAACAAACAGAGAGACAAACAGATTGACAGATAGACAGACAAACAGACACACACAAACAGACAGACAAATAGATAGACAGACAAACAGACAAACAGACAGACAGACAAACAGACACACAAACAGAGAGACAAACAGATTGACAGATAGACAGACACACAAACAGATCAACAAACAGACAGACAAACAGACAGACAGACAAATAGATTGACAGACAGACAAACAAACAGAAAAACAAACAGACAAACAGATTGACAGACAGACACATAAACAGACAGACAGACAAAGACAGACAAACTGACAAACAAACAGACAAACAAACAGACAAAAAACAGACAAACAGATGGACAGACAGACGAACAAATAGACATACAAACAGACACACACATACACACACACAGACAGACAAACAGACAGACAAAAAAGATAAATTAAACAGAAACAATGGACCAACACATAGACAGACAACAATGCTGCTGAACACACAGCTGGAAACCACACATTGTAATACATTTCATCACGTTTACCAACATTTCTTGACATTTACGGACAACAAATTCTCACACAAGAAAGATAACGACCACAATGTGTTGTCTCACCCCCACAGACTGCCACACTATCATTCCACGTGCCATCAGCCTGACACTCGAGAGCCGACGAACCAACGAGTTTAAAGCCACGATTGCATACAAACTTGAGTGTATCACCAAACTTGTAGCTGCTGCCTTCTCTTCTCCCATTCACAGGATTTTTGACTGTCCCACAGGCGAGACCTTTCAATACAACAGAAGCAATTGAAAGTATAGAATGGTAATGGTACATGGGCAGCGTACGTTCACATGTCATGCCGTCTCCAGTGTAACCGGCATTACAACGACACGTGTGGCTGCCGCTCTTGTTCTTGCACTTTGCATGTTTGTGACATTTGTGATCACCGGTCTGACACTCGTCAACATCTGAGAACACAAAATGCATGAAACTCACGCACACATGCACACACACACATGCACACACATGCAAGCATGCACGCGCGCTCGCACGCACACACACACACACACACACACACACACACACACAGGCAGACAGACACAGACAGACAGACAGACACATGCACACACGCACACATGCACACACACACACACACACACACACACACACACACACAAGCAGCAGCCGACACATTTGGGCTCATTCCACATCATTGCTAAACACAAAAACAGACAAAGAAGAAAACAATGGTGGACAAAGAGTCAGAAATCACAAATTGTAACACTTATGCATACATAAACGAACAAACAGGGTGACAAACAAATGAATGATGAAGACTGTTTGTGATGTACCTCGGCATTTCTTCCCGTTTCCACTGTAGCCGTGTTTACAGCTACAACGATAACTGCCTGGTGTGTTTGTACAGGAGGCGTGTCGGTCACAGCCATGGCCTTCGGCACACTCGTTGATATCTTGACACAAAGCCACTTATACAGTACAAACACCATGCAACACACACACACACACACACACACACACACACACACACGCACGCACACACACATACACAC
>NC_085088.1:652500-685000 GCF_963422355.1 Corticium candelabrum | reverse complement strand
TTCCTGATTGACACACGTCGCACGATCGTGACACGAGTGTGACCCTATGTTACACTCGTTGATATCAGTACATTGGAATCCGTCACCTTGATAGCCGTCTTTGCATCGACATTCGTAAGATCCATGAACGTCAACACACACGGCGTTCGTATTGCATCTCGTTGAACCCAAACGACATTCGTTGACGTTCATACACTCGATGCCGTCACCGCTCCAGCCCTTTCTACATCTACACGTGTATGATCCTGGATCGTTTGCACACCACGCGTTAGGATTACACGGGAACACGATGCCGTTACATTCGTCTATGTCATTGCACGTCTTGCCATTACCCACGTATCCTTTCTTACACTTGCACGTAAACGAGCCATCGGTGTTAACACAATCAGCAAACTCGCTGCAGCCGTGACTCCCCTCCCGACATTCATCAATATCTGTGTAATAAAATTAATTAATTATTAATTAATAAAAATTAATTATTAATACATAAAATAAAAATTAATTAATTATCAATTAATAAAATAAAAATTAATTAATTATTAATAAATAAATAAAATAGAAATTGTTTAATTATTAATTAATAAAATAAATAAATTATTAATTAATAAAATAAAAATTAATTAATTATTAATTAATAAAATGCCGTTATCACCCTTTTTTAGGTAGGGTAAGTGGGGTCTTTACCCTCAACTGGGCACCGATCAACCAGGCAGGTAAATAAAAATAAAATAATTATATATAAATAAAATAAAAATTAATTAATTATTAATAAATAAAATTAATTATTAGTAAGAAGGACGAGGCATCTCACCTGTGCAATCGTTTCCATTTCCTCTCCAGCCAGGTTGGCAAACGCAACCATACGAGCCGATTGTGTTAACACATTGAGCAAACTTGTGACAATTGTGAGCATCGTTGTTGCACTCATTCACATCTATTCAACACTCTCTAATTTAATCATCACTTTTAGTGTAAAAATGTGTTGTACCTGAGCACGTGAAACCGTCTCCGGCGTATCCAATCCGACTACATCGGCACGTGTATGATCCAATCGTGTTCTCACATCGTGCGTTATCATCACACTCGTCTAACTCACTGTTGCATTCATCGACATCTAAACAACACATAATTAATTAATTAGTTAACTAATTATCATCCGACCGTCAACAAGTCAGTTACCCAAAATAACCGGCTGCCAACAGATAAACTGATGACGTTCGTCGCACTTTCTCAACTCCCATGCTCCGTTTCTCGAGACAAAACAATCGGTCTGTTGTGGATCAACACCATTTGTGTGTCTCTGATAAAAGTTGACGTAATTGAGAGGCGACCCATCCGACCATCTGTATCTCCCTTCCACTTCCAGATCATTTAGACCCACCCACACATCACGATTTTTCACAACGATCTGATGATCAGTCGCAGAGTGAAAGCTGATGAGATGACCACCATCTCTCGTACACTCAGACTCGGCATCAATCCACGTACGTCTCTCAGTTGCATCGAGATAACATTGTTTTTCATATTGAATCCAACGAGGAGGACACATCTCGACCCCTACAATAGCACGAATAACCACATTTGGACAAACATGAGACACACATACAATCGACGTCAAACTCACTGTCGTCACCAAGTGAAGGTAACGTTGGAGGTGAGGTGGGTTCACCCATGGCAGGAGCTGCACACACAACAAAATCACAAAAAAAACAATACAATTAATTAATTAATTAGTTAAGACTTAACTACCTTTGCATATGGCTTTGACTATCATGTCACAGCGAGCAGCTTGCCATACAAACCGTCCGGCTTTGTAGAGCATCAACACGCAGTTACCATCAGAACGATTTACCTGAGGCTCGTAAGCATCCCATTGCGTGAACGTCACCGAAGAGTTATCGCTCCAACCGAACTGCCCTTGTGCTCCACTGTCCTGCAATCCAATCCAGTAGCTGTCGACTGGACTCAGTAACGTGGAGACAAACCCGTGTTCACGACTGCTGATGACTGACGTCAAATGGCCGTCGTGTACTCCCCCTGTGCATAGACTTGATGCAAGTTGTGCTGCGAGATCAAATTTGTATTGTATGAAGTAGCAGTTGCCGTTGTAGTATGTCCACTGTGTGTCACATCTCGTATCTATATGAGGTTATCACAGATATGATGATTTGGTATTGAAGTCTCTAAGTACAATCAGGCAGGCAGAATGAAGTTGAAAATGGGTAGTATGTGAGATAGATGAGACGGAAGTAGATAGACAAGTCGAACACAGGCAGATGGTGAAAAACAGACAGGCAAACGGACAGACAGACAAACAGACGAATAGATAAAACAGAAAAGACACACAAAGGCAGACACACACCACACACAGACTGGGTTATGTTGTGTGGCCCATTGTGGGCTTTCGGACTGATGTTTGGACAATTAGACTGTAATAGTGCTGATGTATAAAAATATATGTATTGACAGACAGACAGACAGACAGACAGACAGGAGATACGCAAACACCATGCACATACAGATACATGCTCTCTCTCTCTCTCTCTCTCTCTCTCTTCACACACACACACACACACACACACACACACACACACACACACACACACACACACACACACACACACACACACACACACACACACACACACACACACACACACACACACAACAAACGAAACAATACAAGAACAAGGAAACAAGCATGGAGACAGACACATAGACACACAACACAGACTGACGAACACGAAAACATGAAAAGTCTAACAAGAAAGTAACACTTACCAACACGGTCTTCTGTACTAGGATTGTCAACATCCACTAAAGACAAAGAAAAACAGTCACAATCCCAAACCTATTGATAACAACAACATTCCAAGTGATGCATGCTTCATTCCACAGACAAATAAAAATACTACACAGACACAGACGTCTTACACAGAGACTGTTTGCACACAAATGCCTTGGATGCTGAACAATCTTCTTTCCGCCATTTCCCAGTGAAAACGTCAAGAACGACGCATCGTTTGTTAGCCGTTCTTAACGGCTCAACGTCCGCCCAGTTGGCATATCTACAACAGAGACACGAAAATCAAGAAACGATGACAGCTACAGCAACAGACAAAGTTGGAAACTCAATACACAAAGTAGTACTGTAGGTTAGTGGTATGATGTATACGTATACATGTACATGCCATATACACTGATACATACATGCCATATCTATCTATCTATCTATCTATCTATCTATCGTTCAGTCTTACGTTCATTAGAATAGACAGCAGTTTTCATTAGTCTTTTGTGCTAGAGAAAGAAACTATTTAATAAAATCTATCTATCTATCTATCTATCTATCTATCTATCTATCTATCTATATATATATATATATATATATATATATATATATATAAAGGAGAGGTGTCTGTCTGTGTGTCCGTCCGTTGGAGCATTTCTCAAAAATGGCAAGTCTGATCTCGGCCGAATTTGGTTCGTGCTCGCCGAATCCATTCGGGTTGAAAGTGAGACTGTGGCCGTCTTCCTGACTTCTCCCACGACAATGCCGATCGCACTCGCTTCCGCTCGCGCACGAATATCTCCGGAATGGCGCATCGTATCTCCGCCGAATTTAGACTGCCCGTTCCCGACGTCGGACGGTACGCGCTGAGTGTGTCGCTTATTGTGGGTGACGCTGGGAAATGGAAGATATTTTTGCTGATATCCGGGTCTTGAAAAATACGCCCACAGTCGTTTGCCAGCCTACGAGGGTCGAAGAGCTGCTGTGTTTGATGTACCTGTTCCCCGAAACGCCAGCAACGTCTTCGAAGAGACGAAGTTCAGTGGGACTGTCAAAATGACGAGAGTTGCCATTCGTTATATACAGGGAACGGATTATCCGGGTAAGTATTGCACGCGACTTGCACGTTATGGGATTCACGTCGAAATTATAGATGCCAGGTTCGATACACCTGTTCTCCGCAACGGGACTGTCGAAATGGCTTCAACGGGATCAATAATCCAATCAACGGGATTTTTTGAAACTGGACACGTGTCGAATAGATGCCAAGTTCGATACACCTGTTCCTTGCAACGGCAGCAACGTCCAAGTTGAAATGGTTTCAACCAATCGCTAATCCAATCAATGGGATTTTGGAAACGGCAATTGAACAGGATACAACTATGAATGAGAATTCTGTCTGGCTGCTACTAAACGGTAAAAGCACTTACACCACAGCTAATTAGTGATAGTAAACGGTTCTCTATACAAACTGTACGTGACCTGGCTACACCTCCTCTGCCTCTCCAACCATCAAACTCATTTTTAGATACTTTCTGCTATAATCTCTACCTATAAAGGCGACCTGTCTCTCCTCCACTTCCATGTTGTATTGGCTCTATGACAAACGTGTGTGTCAACTGCGGCGCTATGAAGTGGAAAGGAGAAGCACCTGGCATGTGTTGTCCCCCGGGTGAAGCCGGGCATTGGAGCTTGTACATGTATACATACTATATCCACTGATATACATACCATATACATGTACATGCCATATACATGTATACATGCCAAATCTACTAATATACATACCATATACATGTACATGCCATACACACTGATATACATACCATATACATGTACATGCCATATACATGTATGTACATGCCATTTACATGTACATGCCATACACTGATATATACATGCCACATACATGTACAAATACAGATGCCCTAGAGAAATAGGATGTCATGGTAATGCATTATTTCTATGATCTCTTCTAGGTAAAACCACATTGTGCATTGTGTATGTATGTACGCATCTACCTCACACAATTACATGTGCTGCCTCAATCCCACAAACCACTATTCCTGATGGACAAACAGAGTTGGCAACTGCAGTAAACTTGACCCTAATAGGAACCAAATAGGAAGTACAAGTGTGGGGAGCTGGAAAAATTAGATTAGAAGCGACCAATTGAAATCAGCAAACAACAACTTAGGAAAAGTCACTTGCATGTGACTGTCAGTTCCATGACGTTGTTGTTGTTGTGTTCACGATTCTGTGTAACTTCACACAACACGAGATTGTGTGAGATTGTGTGACTTCGTGTGAAAGCATTCACATGAAGGTAAAGTGATAAATGATAGAACAAAAATATTATGTGTTGGGATGATGCATGGATAAATGATACTCTGACCATTCACCGTTCATCACTGTATTATCTCTGCACCCACATGTCTCTGCCACCTCTTTCTCTGCACCCTCATCCCGGAACCCGGGTGCCTCTGTCCTCACACACACACACACACACACACACACACACACACACACACACACACACCACACACACACACACACACACACACACACACCACACACACACACACACACACACACACACACACACACACACACACACACACCACACACACACACACACACACCACACACACACACACACACACCACACACACACACACACACCACACACACACACACACACACACACACACACACACACACGCACAGCAATTTTCAAACCGACTTAGAACTGTTTCTATCATTTGTCATGATACAGACATTAATTACAGGGACGGTGGAGCAAAGTTGGGGGCGGGGCATAAAAGGTCGTTGGAGTACGTAAAGTTTCCAAGTCTCACCAAGAGTGCGTTATCGACATTTCCTGTCAGGAAGCACTTTCTGATGTTAAACTTTAACTTAAACACTCCTCTTAGGCAACCGAAAGCGCTTATAGACACATTTGTATTTCTGGTGAACACTGTCATATTGGAGTACACAAATTCAAATAGTTTTCTTCCAAAATTTCTTTAGAGTTGTTGATCGTCAAGTTGGGGGTGGAGTGAAATTGCCTCCTCTACCCCAGCTCCCCAGCCACTGAGTTAGCTAAAAGTTAGATGTATTGTTTCCCACCAAAACAATGAACAGGAAACAGTACAACTACAACAACATGCAAAACCCAAAAGTCATAAATCAGTCAACCTCCAGACAAGCTTCACTCAATGTGTGGTGTGTGTGTGTGTGTGTGTGTGTGTGTGTGTGTGTGTGTGTGTGTGTGTGTGTGTGTGTGTGGTGGAGCAGATGGTAGAGCGTTGATGATGACATCCGGGATCTTGTATTCCGTGATGAGGTTAAAGATTCGATCCTGGTGGAGGCGACACTGTCGCAGTTTCCTTGAGCAAGAAACTCACCCACACTTGCTTCTCTCGACTCAGGAGTATAAATGAGTACCTGGTCATTGACTGGGGTGGACAAGACCGCTGGCTTGGCAGCAACATCATGCAGCAGACGGGGACGTGTGGGCCTTGGTGTCCAGTCCCAGATCTGTGCCATTGCCAGTGCCCCTGGATGACTCTGGCCAAGCTCCAGGTGGATTGTAGTACATGGAGGCCCTGTCTCTAGAGGCTGGGGGAGCTATCTCCGCAACTGACCTCAAGGTCGACGTCGAAAGATGTGGAGGGCTTAACATTTGTCCATTTGTGTGTGTGTGTGTGTGTGTGTGTGTGTGTGTGTGTGTGTGTGTGTGTGTGTGTGTGTGTGTGTGTGTGTGTGTGTGTGTGTGTGACAAAATCAGCTGTAAGGTCTGGAGCCACAGCAGAGGCAGGTGAAGAAGAAAAGGATATTCGCCATGAAGACAGAGTTCGTACAACTGGTGGTCTCTTTTACTCCTTAGTGGTTGAGAACTTGGAGCTCTGGTCATTATTTAGCATCAAAACTTTGAAAGCTATTGCTTCCAAAACCTCAGCAGTCAGTGGCCTTAAATTCCACCAGGCTTTCCAAAATACAATGCAGCAACTTTCTATTCAATTATGGAAACATAACTCAAGAATGATTCATAAGAGAATTCAGCTTGAAGTACAGAACGTTGATAGTTGGGATGTACCTAGTGTAATGTAATACTTGTTGGTTTGGGGATGTTTGGGGGATTGCTTGGGTTTGGAAAATATAAAAAATAATATATATATATATATATATATATATATATATATATATATATATTAACAGGCAATACAAAAATGGGACAACCTACTCACCATATAACACATACATGTAGATAGACAGATAATAAGTCTATTAGATAGATAGATACAATTATACAGGAAATCAAGCTGCCTGGCAACACATCTTGCAACACACAATGCCAACAGACCAGAAAAGATGCTATGACATCAACACAGAATCAACAGAAAAACATAAAGCCTAATAAGGGAGTAATAGTAATTAATATAAATTAGCTGTGGAACTGCTACACATCACACCTACCATGACAGGTAGTTAGTACATGTACACAAAAGATGTAATGAATATTAATCAATTAACAACCACCTGTATAAACATGTACTTAGTAACTACCAATGACTCATTAACTCCCTACCACCTGCCACATATTACACACCCTATTTGTCATAATACGCAAATAGCACCACGCTGAGAGTATGCTGCACTGTACTAATATATACTCTACAGTTGGGAAACCAACATACAGCAGTGTGTGTGTGTGTGTGTGTGTGTGTGTGTGTGTGTGTGTGTGTGTGTGAAGGTAGGGAAGCATGCATTCCTGACTTCTCAAAACATATTAATATTGTTAACTAGATGCTCCTCGGGTTCCAGTTTACTTGACTTGATGCAATGCGACAGTTAGTTGATATAAATGAGCACTGAATGAGCAGTGTATAACGTTGTCTGCACTTGCTGTTTAGGATGAGTTTTTTTGGTGTTTCTTGCAGATTTTGGGTGCCAATAATTGAATTTTCATTAGGCACTGATCAGGTAGTGCTCGAAACCATAATATGCTTAGGGTCATGCAATACTGTAAAGAGGCGAGAAAAATGCCTTTTAGAGTGCAACTAGCTATGGCATGTCCTACTTACAGTGGATTCCATAGGTATAAATAACACTACACCTGTACTCACCTACCCACTCACATACTTACCTACTTATCCACCCACACACCACATTACACACTACACAGGCAAACCCACCCACCCACCCACCCACCCACACCCACCAATTTCCCCATTGTAGGCACAATTGAATTCATACACACACACACATACACACACACATACACACAGACACAGACACAGACACACACGACACACACACACACACACACACACACACACACACACACACACACACACACACACACACACACAAATGGCAAATGGGTAAGGAGCTGCCATTAAACGGTAATGCCCCAGCCAGATGGCTGGGTTCCTGTGCACTAAGCAGGAGCTATGGGCCATGCTAATCAATCTCTTCAAGCCTGGCCAGGTGCTGGCGGGAGCACCGACTGCTATGCCAACTGTGGTATGGTTACCAGGACGTCTCACCCTGACCCCAGTGGCTGATGGACTTTGTCACAGTCGGAGGCCTTTGCCACCCCAGTCAATGACCAGGTACTCATTTATACTCCTGAGTCAAGAGAGGCAATTGTGTGTAAGTTTCTTGCCCAAGGAAATTATGCCATAGCTTGCCATCACTGTGACTTAAACCTCCAACCCAGCAAGGTCCCAGATGTTTCCATTCTCTAAACTCACTCTCTAACCAATTGAGCCACAGCACACACACACACACACACACACACACACACACACACACACACACTGCTGTATGTTTGGTTTCCCAACTGTTTAGTATATACGTCAGAATTCAATACATTTATGATTAGGTTAGTCCACAGAAGTTAAACATCGATTTGTCCAGTGGTTGCTACTGTAAAATATTGTGTTTCACCTGACAAACGATGTTTCAAGCAAACTTTCTAATATCGACCAATTGAGTCAGTCGGGTACGTCTGCCTACTGATCAGATGAATGCCTTGCATGCACATGCACATGCACAACACACTCGTTTTTCACACTGAAACATCGACTTACAAAACGTTCGATCCATCAGTCCAGTTGTAATCACCACGACTCTCGTCACTCAATCCCAACCAGACGTTCGTATCTCCTCTTGTCGTCGACCATATGAATCCCTGCTCTAGAAAACTTCCGACGCTCGCCAAGTGTCCACCATTTACCTCATTGCATTTACGTTCGGCATCACCGAATGACAGCAACTCGTCATGTTGCTTAAAACAACTGCTTGCATACTTCACCCAACCAGCAGGGCATCCTGAAAACAACACACTTTCCACTTCTTGTTGTGCAACATAATAATTTTTCTCACTATCAGCGGCAACTTTGCGATCACTCTTCCTGCTAGTTACTCTCCCGTTAAAGCACACTACTTCGACATCTCCACCACTGCACTTTCCGGATGTATACGCACATGCCCCCAGACTATCCTCGTCTCCATCACAAGCCATGTCAATGACAAAATCCTGGCCACGTAGATGAAAGGTGGTGCTGCTATTAGGAGAAACAACTCGCTCGTATGCAAGCTGACGACACAAGACGTTTGCGTTGTCGCCATTCCAACCCGTTTGGCACACTGAGTGCCACTTTCCTCCCACAAACAGCTCGACTTTGCCTTCACTTGGCACAACACCGTCGACTAGACGTGCCTGTCCGTCTCTCGGTGCTACAAATATATCTGTATTACGCTATATCTAAAATAACATTATTACATATTTTAATAATTTATAAAATATTAATTTATATATTCTAATAATTTATAAAATATTAATTTATATATTCTAATAATTTATAAAATATTAATTTATATATTCTAATAATTTATAAAATATTAATTTATATATTTTAATAATTTATAAAATATTAATTTATATATTTGAATAATTTATAAAATATTAATTTATATATTTTAATAATTTATAAAATATTAATTTATATATCTAATATATAATTTGTCTATAAATAGACAACCTGATTACGTCACCACTAATTAAGAATAAACGCACACACCGGACGTTCAATTAGGCAAACCTGCACGCTTCTTGCACACAAACGCCAACTCTGCTGAACAAGCTACCTGATGCCACATACCGTTGCCACTATGCACGGCAACGCAATCGTGCTGTTTTGATGCAGCAGCAACATTTGTTGCTGTCCCTAACTTCCAGCGTGTGAATGTCACCGGAAGTCCGTCGCTCCAGTGAAAACTCCTCGAAATGAGGCCGCGTTTGAGGCCGATATAAACGGATCCCAATGCGGTTGATTTTGCAAAGAGTTTCGCAAGTAATTCGTTTTCGAGCGAATTCGTGACGCTCGTCAGGTGTCCGCCGCGTGCTACACAGTCGCTGTTTGCTGACATCCATGTTGTGCGGTTGGTTGCCAACATGTAGCAATGTTGGGCTAGACATGACCAACCAGAGGGGCACTCTGTAATGAGACACACACACACACACACACACACGGGTTAGCATCTGTGCCGTCGATGCACGAAAGAAAACATACTGCGATAGGGCAGAACATGTGCAACACATGTAGCATGTTGGATAAAACAACCAACCGGAGGGGCATACTGTAATGACATACACACACACACACACACACACACACACACACACACACACACACACACACACACACACACACACACACACACACACACACACACACACACACACACACACACGCGCGCGCGCGGATTAGCATCTGTGCGGTCGACGAATGAAAAAGGTAGAGTGGTAACATGTAGCAATGTCGGGCAGGATATGACCAACCACAGGGCACTTTGAAATGAGACACACACGCACACACATGCGGCTTAGCATCTGTCTCGCCGATGACAAAAAAAGGTAATGTGTTACAGTACAGTGTAGCAGATGTGTTACAGTACAGTGTAGCAAAATGTGTTACAGCAAATGTGTTACAGTACAGTGTAGCAAATGTGTTACAGTACAGTGTAGCAAATGTGTTACAGAGTGCTACAGTGTAGCACACTGTAGCGTGCACACGACTGCTACTCATCCCACGCTTATCAGACAACACGGAGATCTAACCTGCACATTCCTCTAGTTGAGTCGAACTTGAAACGAAATGTAGACAAACTAATAAAGCAAAGACTAGAAAAACCCTGTTCGCCATTCTGTAGCTCTGATGGTGAGTCACAGCTTCTTATGCGACACCTACAGACGACACGTCGCGAGGAGTGAGAAACAGTAGCAGGATAGTAGGGTATAGTTCCACTGCAAAGTGCGGTCTGGACTTTGTTCCAACTCACATGACGTCATAGGTATGTGTTGACACGCCCACCCTTTGTTACTTCCGCTGATTTTCTTTTTCACGCACAACGTAGCGTTTGGCGTTTTTACGAACGCCTCGTATCTGGCCTCGTATCTAGAGAAACCCGGAAGTGGCTCGGTCACTACTTAGAACCTGAGCCAATTAGCCTAGGTATGGACCACAAGTAGGGTAGGACCATGCTAGACTTGTGGTGACTATTGTCTAGCTAATTTTAGTAGAAGTGATCCTTTAGTCTAGCTCAAATATTCTTAGAGCAACAAGGTTTATCTAATTGTGGCGCTAACCAAGTCTATTACAGAGTAAATATTAACTAAATGTAGATCAGTGGCATATGCTGACAACAGGACACTGTACATGTTGCCTCCACTTTATGTCTTCAATCCATGTTGATCATTTGTGTTTCTTGCATGCAGATCATCTTATTATGTTGTTCAATTAGAAGACGTCACGTACACAATATTTGTAAGCAATCGGTCCTGTGAAAACGTTTTGTCACATCTGGAAATCCTCATGCATTTGGGTATCATTGGAACTGACAAGGACAAAGGACAGTGATGAAAGGTCTTGAAAGTTCTACAACGTAATAATGAATGCTGCAATTGTAAACCAGTGGTCCTGTGTAGCTACCAAGTGATGAAGAATGATAAGAAAAGTTACAAGTATGCAGTAAGACGACTAAAAAGAGATACCGAAGAGATACGTTTAGATAGAATAGCCTGTCACATGTTGGGGGGATCTAGCTCTCGATTTTGGAAGACAGTTGATAAGCTGAAATGTTCAAAAATCTCACAAGCAACATCCATTAATGTGTTATCTAATGAAACCGATATTGCACAACTTTGGAGAAGTCACTTTTCTGAGATGTATGACATGTCTGGTACAAGTCAAAATAGACAATCACGATGTCTACACAGGGAGGTATCGTTTGGATCTGAGTTTGTAGCAGAAGCTGACATGGTTGAGAAAGTCATTCAGTCTCTGAGGGGCAATAAGGCTCCCGGTTTGGACGATATCTGTGAGGAACACTTGATGTATGCCCCAGGTTGCGTCATTGCTCATATCTGAACTCTTTTCACTTGTATGTTGATTCATGGCTATCTGCCCAACTTCATGACAGATGGGATTATAGTACCAATAGTGAAAGATAAACTTGCCAGGAGATCTGACATGTCAAATTACAGGGGTATAACTCTGTCTTCAACAATTTCTAAGATCTTGGAACTTGTGTTTGCAGACATGTGTAAGTATAATCTTCAGTCAAGCGATCTTCAATTTGGCTTTAGGTAAAACATAGTACAACTATGTGCTCATTTCTAGTATGAGAGACTATAGAATATTTCAATATGAGAGGATCTCCTGTATTTTCTTGTTTTATGGACGCCTCTAGAGCCTTTGACAGGATCAGTCATGATAAAATTGTTTGGCATATTGGAAGATCGAGGTCTCAATCCATTAATTTTACGGTTACTGGAGTACTGGTACAAAAATTTGAAAGGCAGAGTTAAGTGGGGACGAGTCTTATCTGATACATTTGCTGTAACTACTGGTGTGCGACAAGGTGGTGTCCTTTCACCATTATTGTTTTCTATTTACATCGACGATCTATGGTAAAGATTAACAGGTCGGGATATGGTTGCAGTGTTGGAAAAGTTAATATAGGAGCAGTGGCATATGCTGATGACATCTGTCTCTTATCTGGCTCCTCATATGGCTTACAACAATTTCTACATATTTGTTCTACATTTGCTGTTGAGAGGCACTTAGTGTTTAATTCTTCTAAGACAAAGTCTCATCCTTCAACTCCTTTTACCATCAATTTAAAGGAGCCACTCCGATTGTGTTATGTCGTTTATTACAAGCATTTTTCAGCTGTGTTTTATGGGTGTCAGTTGTGGTGTTGCAGTGATAGTCAACTACATAAAGTACGTGTAGCGTAGAATAATGCTATAAGGAAAATTTGCAATGTCAGAAGAAGAGGATGTCATGTCGATACCATGATTTATTCCACCGGTCTTTTGCCTTTGCCCGAGATGCTGAGGAAACGAAAGCTACAGTTTTTGTCTTCTCTAATTCAGTCTGAGAACAGTGTTATCGCGTACATTTCGTCTCTTAAGTATAATTCTCAGCAGTTGTCCTTTCTTACTTCATGCCGGGAATGGAAATTGCATTACTGCCAAAGCCACACCAGGGTACTGTCAAGACAGTCAATTGCTCATGACATTTGGAAGAACATTGATTTATCTCTATCTGAGTCTAGGCACGAGGCTGCAAGCTTGGCATACCATTGGTTGTTTGAACCAGCTAGAAGTAGTAAATCGGTACTAGAAGACTTGTTTTCAGTAGATTGATGCCACAGTAGTTATATTATTTGTTTGTTTGTTTGTTTGTTTCTGGTTTTTTTGCACCATTAATTTTAATGAGTGCGACGTCAGGTTATAATAATAACAATAAAAAGCTACGTATACAAAAACCAGACGCAAGACAACAAAAGGGTAACACAAAAGGATGACAACACAACGAGAGGGTAAGACAAGAGAATGGCAACAACAGGGTAACAAGACAACAAGAGGGTAAAAAGACAACAAGAGGGTAACACAAGAGAATGACTAGACAACAAGAGGATAACACAAAAAGACAACAAGAAGGTAACACAAAAAGAAGACGACAAGAGAGTAACACAAAGGGAAACAATTAGCTTTCCAACTGTGTTATCCTTTTGTTATTTCATCCTCATGTTGTTTTTGTTTCCAAAACAAGTTTACAATAGCAACCAAATGCACACTACAAATCAATGCTACACTAATAGTTTTGCACCACATCGTCCTTATATATACCTAGTGAATCGATCCTCACAACTCTGAAGATAAACTAGAAATCTCTACATCATACGCACCTCCCAACTGTCAATATTGGGTACCCTTTATGTCGGCTAAAAATCGCTGTTGTCACTCTCATTCTCAAACTGTTCGTTAAACCAATCACAGATCTCATCAGTCACCGCTTTTGTTCCAAGCTGAATCAGTGGCGCCATGTCATCAGACTGAATACTAATTTGCCTCCCAGTGTTCATCACTACAAAACAACACGCATACACAACACATCAATGGCATACCTAGGCGGTTAGCAGGGTTAGAATGAGTTAACAGGGGGTTAGTTCATTAAACCCCAAATTTTGTGGGCATACTCAAATTTAATGTAGTGTATTGATATCAATTTATTGTTTAAGAATTGATATTAATAAATACCAAACTTTAGGCATACTCAAATATAGTGTATATAAATAATATAAAAGGAATACATATCAAGTTTTGTTAAAAATTGATATTAATATATATATATTACCAAAAATTAATATAATACTAGAATTTTAAAAACTTTTTCTCTGAAAAAAAGAAATAGATGTAGGGATTATATAAAAAATAGGGTAGATGTACCTAATTGTGGACACTCCCCAGTAATTTGAGTTACAATCGCTGTTTTCTCTGGTAGCCTGCGTGAAGAGACAGCGAAACATGTCCGATATATGCACCAATGTCTAGGCTTCGTAACAGTACCTGTACGACTACAATCGCACAACGTCAGCTAGCACACTAGCACAATATACGGGATAATGTCTGTAAACAGCTTGGATGTGGGGTGGATCCTAATTGTGGACATTTTTTTCTCCGTTACAGAAAGTGATTGAGCCTGAGTAACAGCTGGACTAGATACCTGAATGGTTGCCTCACAAGCTGGTATTTGAGCCGCAATCAAAACCATGTTCTGTTGTGTATCACCTCTGTGTAAATTGGCATCGTGCCTTTCAAATTTTGCAGAAACCAAGTGTTCTGTCTACGATACAATGCAGGAGACGATCAATCATGTTTAGATGAACGTCTGAACTGTAAACTGTGGTTCTAGCATCTTTTTGCGTTGCTGGTTGAGCTGATCATTGATATCAGACAAGGTAGGTTTGACCTTCCATCTATCCTACTAGTAGGTGAGTTTGTAGGTTTTCAATTTGTGTCTTATTGTTGCCAGATCTAGTAACAGTAAAGACAGTCAAATTTTGACTGGATTACTAATGTCGCTGATATTGACATTCCACCTACTTTGTTTGTTCTCATTTCATACCCTATTGTGGCCAGATGTAGTAGCAGTGAAAACAGCTAGATTGTCAGTGGATTACTGATGTCTAGATCTAGTATGAGTGAAGATATTCAGGTGTCTACTGGACTGGAATTACACGTTCGCTCCATGCACATAATGCGCTAATAGCACGTTACAGTCAATGTAACTATAGGCTCAAAACTTTACCGAGGTACTCAATAATTGCTTAACTAACGTCAGGGCACTTTCATGATCCAGCAAAAGATTGATTCGTGTACCTCGAATTTGTGGACGTGATGGGAGGAACCTTGTAGGTGCTAACAGTTTTGCAGGTGAATCGTGGTGATACACCACAGAACATGGTTTTGATTGCGGTCAAAAATACCAGCTTGTGAGGCAACCATTCAGGTATCTAGTCCAGCTGTTACTCAGACCCAGTCACTTTCTGTGGCGGAGGAAAAAATGTCCACAATTAGGATACACCCCGTTTGGGGTGTTCACAGACGTTATTCCGTATATTTTGCTAGTGCGCTAGCAGACATTGTGCGATTCTAGTCGTACAGAAATTGTTCCAAAGCTTAGACATTGGAGCGTACATCGGACATGTTTCCCTCTCTCCCCGTTGCAGGTGACCAGAGAAAGAGCGTTTGTAACTAAAATTACCGGGGAGTGTCCACAATTAGGAACACCTACCCTAATAGAAACAAGATTTAGATAATATGAACCAAAGCCAGACATCATTAGTGAATCCTTCCAACCCATTAAAAGTAAAATGTAGGGAATGTGGTTGGAAGGATTCACTAATGATGTCTGGCTTTGGTTCATATTATCTATAGATCTTGTTTCTATTACTTTTTATACAATCCCTACATCTATTTCTTTTTTCAGAGAAAAAGTTTTTAAAATTCTAGTTTGGTAAGTTTTTAGGAGCGCAAAATCACAACCTACTCCATTAATTAAACAAAGATTTTATAGCCTAACAAAACTACACATTTCCTATATCACACTTGGTATACATGTATAGTCACACATCTAGAGCATGTGGATCTTACATATGCAGTGTTCTCAACTTGCAAAATATGCAAATAAGCTGTGCAGTGTTTGTGTATAGATAATCATACAGACGTTGCATTTAGTTGCAATTATAACTTACCACTAATAAATGACGCTGTGTTCTACTCACTTGAGAGCTACAAGCATATGTGCATGTATGTAGTTGTGTGTGTGTGTGTGTGTGTGTGTGTGTGTGTGTGTGTGTGTGTGTGTGTGTGTGTGTGTGTGTGTTGACGGGGAAGAGTGTAGCTACAACAGACTAATGTAAAGGCTTGGTACTACGACTGACAGGCCCGCGCACTGAGCTAGCTTGTACTTGTGCTGTACCATTTGAACGACATGGCAACCATGAAATGCCAGTTTCAATAGCGTCAGCTGCTGCTTCTTCTTCATCATCATTGTGTCGGTGTCATTGAACGCCACGCACACACCAACATTTGCGCACGTGCACGTGACCACAAGTGTGTACTGTACACGTGCTGAGTGTCTTGAACAAAAGCGTCTACACGTGACCCGCTTGTACGCACGAGGTCTTTGATTTGCCGCTTAGAGAGGTCGACCTTTATAATCCGGTAGCTCTAGTCAGCTCACTTTGTGTGCAAAATTTCATCGTTTAGGCCACACCTATAGCTCGTAGCAAACGTCACATTCAACATCGACACTTCGTGATGGAAGCGAGCCGAATTTACTTTTGCCTTCTGCTTGAAGGCGTTGGTGTTCCAATTACGGCAAGGAGAGGTATATCGCGTCTGCGATTACGATGATGTTCAACGTTGCTAGTGCGATTCAAAAGTGCGATTTTTGCCTAACTGTAGGCTTTAAGTAGAGGTTTTCAACCACAGCACGTGTCAAGAACTCTTGTCACCTTGTCCGTACTTAGACAACGTAATTACAGAGCTTGTGATTGGCTGCCTGGTTATTGTTTGTTAACAATTGCTTACAACAATTACGTGTAATGTAAGTAGGGTAGCAGGTTCAAATCCATTCTAGAAATCTTTTTTCTTAGATGTTTCTTTTTTCTATCATCAAAGAATACAGGTCGGCTTATTCTACGTCGTTTCCCACAGTTTTAGCTTTAGATATGCTGTAGTCAAAGAGTTATGCGTGACGAAAAAGAAAAAGAAGAAGAAGAAGAAAGAAGACAAAATCCAGCAAAAACTCCGAAATTGACGAGCATTTTTCTTGTTCTCACGACAAGCTGAGATCAATTCAGAAGTAGTCAAGCGTAGTTAAACTTGTAAGCTTTTCTATCTCTCGTTTTCAAGATATTTAGCCGCGTTTTAAGGTGATTTCTGGAGGTCTAAAATGACCACGCCTACACAACCTTGTCAATCCCTACATACAGGGTACTACCGTACCCTGTGATACAGTAACACTATTTGAACACGCCCACAAAGTTTAGGATTAAAAATTGATATTAATAAAACAATCCCAAACTTTGTGGGCATGCTCGAATATAATGTATATAATAATATCAATTTTTGTTAACTAAACCCCACTTATAAGCTGGTTATGCACCAATAATTTAGATACGATTGTGTGCATACATGTGCTATCACCAAGTGACCTTGGACGACCGATACGTCTGGACTTCATACTGTCATCTGACCGAGTGCTGTCTCCTCTCTGATCGCTGACCCGTGCATGCGCCTTGACTGGTGCAGACAACGGTGCAATACTCTGTCCTGTATCCGTCGACAGGAGCCTTGATCGTCCATGACACTCGTCGTTCTCTTCGCCACTCGAATCCGAGTTCTCTCCTCCTGCAGCTCTCAACGTATCGGTGAACTCTGATATCTCAATTTCGTCACATCCGTAGTGCTGCATCTGTGGCTGTTTAATAGGATTGAGAGAGATCGCTACAATGTAAGATGTTGAAAGACACCGAAGAGTCACAAACAGTTGGGTCTCACCAGGGCTTTGTCTACTCTGAGCTGCAGCTTCGTTCTGAAATAAAACAAATTGGCTACAATGTAGCAATACAATACAACAAATTGGCTACAATGTAGCAACACAACAAAAAATTGGCTACAATGTAGCAATACAACAAAACAAATTGGCTACAATGAAGCAATACAACAAAACAAATTGGCTGCAATGTAGCAATACAATAAAACAAATTGGCTACAGTGTAGCAATACAACAAAACAAACGAGCAACCTCGTTGATCGCTCTGAACGATCGTTCAAGCCAACTTTGAATCGTTTTCTGAGCGACCTGAATCAGACAGACAGACACGAGTTAAACAACCGGTCGACAGTAGATTTCAATAATTAGAACCTCGTAACGTATCATATCTTCCAGCTCTTTCCTCACCCAATATTCATCAAAAGTTAAACAGTCTTTGATATCAACTGACCAAAAAGCCAATACACTGGACGACACAATTGTTATGAAGCAGACAAGATGACCATGACTAACCATCATGCCGCATGCTGTTGCATGCTGTTTGACAGTCAATTAGTGGATGAGTGTAAGCTACAAGTACCTTATCACTTTCTGAAATCCTACGAGCTTTTCGTCGCCATGAAACTTTTCTATTTCGCGACTTATGTGTTGAAATTTTGACTTGTCGTTGTCCATGTCAATCTTCAAACGACCCTGCAAGTTTTGTACACAAAGTTACAATAACTGGAATTGAAAATGATGGAATTTGATATTAACAGTTGTATAAATCTAGATCTAGAAGTAGATCACAGACGACAGACAGAGATGAATTAATGAACTAGTGAACGGACAAACAGACAAACAGATAAACAGACAGACAGGCAGACAGACAGACAGGCAGGCAGACAAACAGATAAACAGACAGACAGGCAAACAGACAAACAAACAGACAGACTGAAACAAACAAATAGCAAACACAACATGGCAAACACACAAACAAATGCACAAACAGACAACAAATTGATTCGAAAATGAAAAGATGATATTAATCATTAAAGCTAAAATGTGCATAGTCCAAAGAATAGTTGCAACCTACATCAAGTATTCTAAGTAGAAACTCCACATGTCTTGCTGGTATAGCCCCCTACACACAAAACGTAAAAGTTACAATTCACGTGTAAACACGAACACACACACACACACACACACACACACACACACACACACACACACACACACACACACACACCTTTCTCTCCCGGTCTATAACATTCCAATTAGCCAAAAATCCCTTCAAATCATGATGGCTAAGCAGAGCATCCTCTTCACTTGAGTAAAACAGTGAGAAATTTTCGATCATCACAGCTAAACACACACACACACATGTACACACACACACACACACACACACACACACACACACACACACACACACACACACACAGTCACCAAACGTGACAATCAGAATCCTCAACGTTATACCAATCAATACATTGAGAACAATAAAAGAGACGAGAACATAAAACGAGCAGAAAAAGATGACAGCAGCTCCAACATTGCCGCAGTTATGACCTTCACATTCTGGAGGTTGAACCTGGCAAGACCACATTTTTAATAATAAACACTGTGTATTTGATATCAACCCATCATACCATACAGTCGTGCATAATCTGGTTCCAGTCTTCTCCAGTCACGATTCGAAACATTAAAAGTAAAGCATGGACCGATGATTGAAAATTGGCATACCTTCACAGAATAGTACACAATCAATCAGGCAGTATATACACGAAAGTGCACGATCAACATGTCAAGATGCATTTGTGTGAGATAGTAAAGAATCAGTCACTGATCAGTCAATCATTACAATGGCTCAAAAGAACAATGTTGCAAATGTTACAAATTGATAGTTAGAGTTATTATTGAAATAATTACAGACAGACAGACAGACAGACAGACAGACAGACAGACAAATAAACAGACGGACAGATGGACAGACAGACAGATACACAGATAGACAGACAGACAGAGAAACACACAAACAGACAGACACAGACAGATAAACAGACGGACAGATGGACAGACAGACAGATAGACAGATAGACAGACAGACAAGACAGACAGACAGAGAAACACACAAACAGACAGACACAGACAGATAAACAGACGGACAGATGGACAGACATGCAGATAAACAGACAGACACACAGACAGATAAACAGACGGACAGATGGACATACATACAGACAAACAGACAGACAGAGAAACACACAAACAGACAGACACACACAAACAAACAGACAGACAGACAGACAGACAGACAGACAGACAGATAAACAGACAGACAGATGGACAGACAGACAGACAGACACACACACACAGACACACACACAAACAAACAAACAGACAGACAGACACACAGACAGACAAACAGACAGACACACAGACAGACACACAGACAAACAAACAGAGACACAGACAAAGAGACAAACACCTCTAAAACACTACAACCACATTCTGCTGTCCTACACAACTCATAACTAAATAAAAAATTACAAAAGAAAAATAAAATTACTAAGCGTCACCCCAAAATTAAATTTAAAATCAAAACAAACAAAAATAAAATTACAAAAAACTTAGAAAAACACACAAAGTGAACGACCAGCAAAGCTACAATAAAATCTGTTCACAAAAATTTGACTTTGGACGACGTCCTGCAATACTGACCGATCAATTGCTTGACCCCAGCTCACATTATGAAAGAGAACGACTCCAATAAGAGCGTAAGATATCAACATGATGGTCAATGCTGCAAACACATAAAAGCTTCTCGCAACAGTCACTACCAGAGTGAGCATCAGCATCTTCAGCGCTTCCTAAAGAGATTAAAAAATGTTATTAAAAAGTGAGACACAATGTGACACTAAATGTAAATGATCAAAAATATTATTTGGTACAAATTAATAGTAAGAATTATTAAACTAATTACAGACAGACAGAGAGACGTACGGACAGAGGGACATACAAACAGACAGACAGACAGACAAACAGACAGACAAACAGACAGACAAACAGACAGACAAACAGACAGACAAACAGACAGACAAACAGACAGACAAACAGAAGGACACAGACAAAAAACAAATAGACAGACACACAAACAAACCAACAGATTAACAGACAGACAGACAGATTCTGTATAATTTGACTCGTAGTTACATATTGTATGTTGCTAGAGTCATGTTTCAAATATATGTATTGAACAGACAGACAGACACAGACATTGTTGTAGCATGTTTCCTTTTCCTTGCTGGAATCATTTAGAATGTAATAGAGTTGAAATTTTGAATATATGTATTGACAGACAGACAGGCAAGCAGGCAGACAGACACACAGACAGACAGACAGACAGACAGACAGACAGACAGACAGACAGACAGACAGACAGACAGACAGACAGACAGAAGAACGAACAGACAGACGGACAAACAGACAAACAGACAGAAACAAATAGACAGACACAAACAAACCAACAGATTAACAATTAACAGACAGACAGACAGACAAACAAACAGACAGACAGAAGGATGAACAGACAGACAGACAGAAAAACCAATAGACAGACACAGACACAGACACACAAACAACTAAACAAACAGACAGACACACATGAGAGAGAGAGAGAGAGAGAGAGAGAGAGAGAGAGAGAGAGAGACAGACAGACAGACAGACAGACAGACAGACCAATGTAACTTACGATTTTCCCTACAAGCATAACAGTCCGCATTATAATAGCAGTGATTCCCAAAGGTCGTGTGACAGTCCACTGTAGAGAAGTTTTACAGATGGTTATACTGGAGACAAATGATTGGACACTGAAAAGCTCACGTCGTTCGTCGAGAGTGAAACCATTGCACTAATGAAGTATGCGAATCCGACGACTGTGATGAACAACTCATACAAGTTACGTTTACTCAGAAAGAAACCTCGAACGGAGAGAGCAATTATCTTGAGAATAATCTGTGAGATTAAGAGTGTTAGTTGTTACAGTTTAGTGTAGCAAATACCATACCTGGCTATCGTCTGATTAAGCAATATTAAGATGAGAGTTTGAATTGTTTGGATTAATGTCAACACAAACACACACACACACACACACACACACACACACACACACACACACACACACACACACAGACTGACAGACAAAAAAGACAGACAGACAGACTGACTGACTGACAGACAGACAGACAAACCGACCAACAGACATACATACATACATACAGACAGACAGACTGACTGACTGACAGACAGACAGACAAACCGACCAACAGACATACATACATACAGACAGACAGACAGACAAACAAACAGACAGAAAGACCGATCGACAGGCCGACAGACCGACCGACAGACAGACAGACAAACAGACACACGCACACTCACACACACACACTCACACACACAAACAAACACAAATACAAACAAGCACAAACAAAATACAAACAAATGCAAATACAAACAAACAAGCAAACATAAATACACACAGACACAAAAATAAACAAACACAAATACAAACAAACAAAGACAAACAATCACAAATACAAACAATCACAAATAGAAACAATCACAAATACAAACAATCACAAACAATCAAACAGAAACAATCACAAATACAAACAATCACAAACACAAACAATCACAAACACAAACAATCACAAACACAAACAATCACAAACAGAAACGATCACAAATACAAACAATCACAAACACAAACAATCACAAACAGAAACAATCACAAATACAAACAATCACAAACAGAAACAATCACAAATACAAACAATCACAAAGACAAACAATCACAAACACAAACAATCACAAACACAAACAATCACAAACAGAAACAATCACAAATACAAACAATCACAAACACAAACAATCACAAACAGAAACAATCACAAATACAAACAATCACAAATACAAACAATCACAAATACAAACAATCACAAATACAAACAATCACAAACACAAACAATCACAAATACAATCACAAATACAAACAATCACAAACAATCACAAATACAAGCAAACATAAATACAAAGAAACCAACACAAATACACACAAACACAAATACACACAAACACAAACAAACTCAAATACAAACAACACAAATACAAACAAACAAGCAAACAGAAATCTGCAGTATTATAAACTGCCTTGCTGACATGCAGACTCACCTCAAGTATAAAATATACAATAAAAACAACTCCCGCAATCATCAGGCCTTCCTGGCTGTCACTAGTACGTTTACCATCATTTCCTGATACACCAAAACTCCTCCACTGCAACAAATCAACAGCCACTTGTTCAACATGCCCAACAAAGCAACACATCAACCAACTGGAAAGAGGAGGGTCAAACTCTGAAGAAAAATCATCAACACAGACGTCCACTTGTATACACGAGTCTGCAATTGGTCGTACAGCCACGCCCTCCACTGACTGTTGTCTGAAATTAGAACAACCAATCATGACTCTCTACCACAAAATGATACAAAACGCATGACCAGGTCGTGGAGGCATCGTCAAAGGCTGAAGAAGTTGAAGTCGTTTTTTGAGATCTCGCCATCGTCTCTGGTCAACAGTCAGTAAAGCAGTTCCCTGCAAACGTGTACCGTACGGTATGTATACGTCACATTACTGCAATCATATGAGAGCAACAGACTTTGTTCTTCTGGAAGTTTATCAAGATGACGCCAACAAACAATGTCAGCACAACCAAAATGCCGAGAAAAATGTACGAGAAGAGAAACAACTGTGTACCCTGGACAAACATAGAGACACACAACAATGCATTATGAATTTGTAGACAAACATGGAGACACACGACAATGCATTATGAATTTGTAGACAAACACAAAACGAGCTAAAAACAGAACTGCAGAAAACAACCTCAGTTGAAAGTTTTAGATAATTTCTTGATGATGTCAACCATATAAACACATAAATGTATGTAATATATGACGATGTGTGGTACTCTAGTGGTAAGCAGAGAAGAGTTGAAGAGGCTGCAAAGGGAGTCCATCAGATGCACGAAATATGCTCTCATTGTTGTGCAGTCAAATCAGGTTAAAAGAGAAACTGGAGAGGAATTTTAAATATGAGACGAGAGTTACAAAGACAGACAGATAATGGACAGACAGCTAGACAAAGAAACAGACAGACCAACAAAGAAACAGACAGACAGACAGACAAAGAAACAGATCGACAAAGAGACAAACAGACAGACACAGACAGACAGACAGACAGACAGACAGACAGACAGACAGACGTTACAAATTTGCAGACAGCCAAATAGTAAACGAGCTAAAAAGACAGCACTGAAAAACAATCCAAGTTGTAAATTTTAGATAATTTCTCAGTGATGTTAAACCATTTGAATACATAAATGTATATAATACATGATGTGTGATACTCTAGTGGTAAGCAATCAATGAGGCCGACATGCTGCAGTTCTTGCTGACTTACCCATCCTAGTCTCTCATTAAGAACATTACGAACTTGCAGCCAGCCTTCTAGTGTTATCACTTCAAAAAGAGTGAGAAAGGCAGTACCAATGTTATCAAAATGAAAATTCCGTGGATTTGACCTGCAATAGTATTAATATCAATTATACGTAGTTAATATTAATATTATTAATATCAACTATATTAATATCAATAATAAAATAGACCTATAATAATTAAGAAATCAAAAATAATGATATTAGTAATATTAATACATAAATACGTATAATTGTTATTAATACTATTATCAATATCAATATTGATATTAACTATGTTAATAATACTAATAATAATGATATTGTTTCCATATCAATATTGTAATAACAATGACTAACCAGACACGTGGCACTAGCATGGTTGGATAATCTGACGAGTTGTCTTTAAAGATGAGCCAACTCTTCACTGAGATGGGCATTTCAAAGTAGCCGACGCAGTCCGTTTCGTTTGCTATCAAGACATCGTTGCAGTGTTTCAGCTTGCCGGAATACAGCTGTACAAAAACACATGATCACGTCAGTTGTTTGTTGCTGTGTTGGTCTCTTAGTAATTGTGTCTGTCCAGTTCCAGCTGTTCACC
This sequence comes from Corticium candelabrum, assembly GCF_963422355.1. Taxonomy (NCBI): domain Eukaryota; kingdom Metazoa; phylum Porifera; class Homoscleromorpha; order Homosclerophorida; family Plakinidae; genus Corticium; species Corticium candelabrum. Next base: position 659,666 of record NC_085088.1, on the reverse strand, counting down.
TGTTGTCTGTCTGTCTGTCTGTCTGTCTGTCTGTCTGTCTGTCTGTCTGTCAATACATATATTTTCAAACATTGAACTATTATACACCATCTACGCAAAGCAACTAAATACTACCCAAGCCAATAGGGCTTGGTTCTACCTACAACTATTTATGTTTATGTTGCTGTCTCTTGAAACAATCTTCTTTATTTTTCTGTCAATCACTCTAGCATTTGATCGTTGTAGACACACAGAAAACACAGATCTCCAGTATGTCTTGAAGGTTGATGCATTTGGCTTTCCATCTTCATCTCTTGATAGCTGTGACAATTTCTTCAAATAGTCTTCAGTTTTCTCTCCCCAACAGCCAAAATGTTCCAAACTACAGGCACAAATGTTGGTCGAAAACCTCTAAGCAAGAGCTCCTGGTCGTACCTTTTGATCTTCAGATTTTCTCTTCTGGTTGCCGCTGCTCTCTGAGTTGTAGCTGATAAACCTTCTATTTCATTACTCAATATCCAATACGCAATACTCAATTTCATTACGCTATATCCAATTCAAGATCCACCCCCGATGCTGAATCAAATACGACTATGTCTGATCTGTCTTCAGAATTGACATACCTTCCTCTGAGTTCTTTTACGTGATGTAATTGCAGTTGACTCAAACAGCCTGACCATGCTGAAACCATGTTGTTATGGCTGATTACCGGGCCACCCCAGTCTTACATGTTATTAGGTGGTATCCATCTGAGTCTAAGTCTTTCCCGCAATCACACTAACCAGAAGCCAAAGGCATTTGGCAGCCCAGTCTCATCAAGGATGCCAAGCGGAAATCGCACGGAGATAATGCATACCATGATGATGATGGTACTGTCAGGAGTCACACTCTTGCACCTTTGCCTTGCAAGGACTTTATTCAAGATTGGTCTCTAGTCGAAGATGAATTCTGAATAAAACCATTTGACAGAAATTTCATGTACTCCTCAGTCAGCCTGCGTTGTAGTTGTTTCCTGTCGTTGATATCTTTTATGAGAGTTTTGTTTTGAGGCAAAACATTGCACAAATCTCTGCTGATGGAACTATTTGAATGATGTGAATTCTGAACTTTATCAAGCAATCTCTCAGCATCCGGAATTCGTTTTGCTGTTGTCTGTCTGTCTGTCTGTCTGTCTGTCTGTCCATCTGTGTGTCTGTCTATCTATCTTTCTGTCCATCAATTTCTTTCCATTATTTTATCTCGAACTTGTCAGTTGGTCTGTATGGATACCTGAAGTCCATAGCTGGCCCACATAAATATAAATCCAATCAGCAGCACCGTCACCTGTCATACCACCCACACATAACACAATCAAACACTACTGCTAAATAACGAGAATAGAATACGAGAATAGAAAGACAGAAACTTACGTAAAGAATGTCTAAACCATACTGTGACTTCTGGCTGGTGCTCACAGTGTTGACAATAAACATTTCAGAAATGGTCTTGCGAATAGTTGGAGAAAGACTGATGACACGAAGTGGTCGTAAGCAGCGCAGTGCCAAGAGTGACTTGACAGCATCTGTTTCTCCAGCTGGATCAGGATTAGGAAGGATGATTAGATACAACAAGCTCACCTAAATCACAGCAGTTTATTGTGTTATGAAAGCAGTAAGAATGCAAACACACACAAGTATGCACACACACACACACACACACACACACACACACACACACACACACACACACACACACATGCACACACGTGCACACACACACACACACACACACACACACACACACACACATGCACGCGTGCGTGCGCACACACACACACACACACACACACACACTCACTGAATGCTTACCACAAAAATAAAAATGTCAAAAACATTTCCTAAGTCTTTGATAAATGCTTTCGGAGCAAACACAAGGCCATGAGCAACTATCTGCATACAAAGGCAAGTCACAGCTTTAACCAATACGTACAAAGACAATCTCCATCAACCTTCAGAAGAAGCTCGAGACCGGTGACAGTCACAAACACAAAGTCAGATACCTAAATGACACAAACACTACAGCAACTGGATGTCGGTCATTCAGTTTGTGCCTGTTTGTGTGACTAATAATCTTTCTGTTATTTTAAAATTAAAACTGTTGGTCTGTCTGTCTGTCTGTCTGTCTGTCTGTCTGTCTGTCTGTCTATCTGTTTGTCTGTCTGTCCTTTTTTGTCTTTGTCCTAGTGTTTGTCTGTCTGTCTGTCTGTCTGTCTGTCTGTCTGTCCATCCACCCATATCTTTATAAACCTAGATAATTGCCTGCATGACTTCCTAGATTAGCTAACCCACCACAACATGCTATGCTACTGTCACTGACATAAACCTCATCAAACACACAATTTGTTCACAACTCACGTAAAGAAAGAGACAGTCAGGAGAAGCTCTGTGTTTTGGTGTTTCAAAGCACATGAGAATAGATGTGATCATCGCAATATTAACACTAATCCAGTCGAGATATGTCAGCCTCGATGCAAACTCTCTGCATCATAAAACCGAATCATCAGCACACAAAAATCACAGCAAATACACGCTCATCACTTTGCCGATTCCAGGAATGACGAATTTAGCTTCAAAGGATGTGATCGCAAAGACTCGACAGCTTCTGTGTCCTGTTTGTATCTGTTTCATGATAAGTGTTTAATTAATTATTTATTAACATATAATATTTATGTTAATTAATGTTTAATAAATATTTTATAATTAATGTTTAATAAATATTTTATAATGTTTAATAAATATTTTATAATTAATGTTTAATAAATATTTTATAATTAATGTTTAATAAATATTTTATAATTAATGTTTAATAAATATTTTATAATGTTTAATAAATATTTTATAATGTTTAATAAATATTTTATAATTAATGTTTAATAAATATTTTACAATTAATTTTTAATAAATATTTTATAATTAATGTTTAATAAATATTTTACAATTAATTTTTAATAAATATTTTATAATAAATTACTTTGTGTGATGCATAAGTGTCTGTTGCATGATCCAACTTACTCGTATTTTGCATCAACAATTCGCTTGCAGAAGCTTCTGAATCGATTGTTTGAACCAAAGAGAAATAGTGACGAGTCAAAGAAACTATGGTTTCCTCTCAATTCGTCTTCTTTTGTCTCCCTGGAAAGAAGTAAGAAATAGATGAAAAATGTATGAGTGTTCACAGTTGTATGTAAAAGTGTTACAAATAGAAATGGAGAAATGCACAATGCAATACACCTAGTCTAATGTATTGAGAGCTGCATCCCTCCAATACAATAGCCTAGTGTATTGTGAGATGCATCCCTCCAATACAATAGTCTAGTGTATTGTGAGATGCATCCCTCCAATACAATAGTCTAGTGTATTGTGAGATGCATCCCTCCAATACAATAGTCTAGTGTATTGTGAGATGTATCCTTCCACGGTTGTCCCCAGCATACAAAAGGCAAGGCGTTCCGCCATGCCTTGGCTTCCACTTGGTACAGGCCCACCATGCTTTGCTGTATGAGTAGGCAGTGATTAGCTATGAAGACAATGGACTTGTATTTGTATTTTGAAAAGTGGGAAGTTGTTTCAGGCTAACAAGTAGTTCCTGGGATGCTTGGTTTGAAGATAAGACCAATTAGGACAAAGACTACCATATGGTATGAACTTAATTATAATATAAGTACTCAAAGCTCAACAGTGGTTGTCTTGCACTCTGCCCACTATTTAGGTCAGTATCTGATGGTAACAAACGAAGTCTGTAGATATCTGGCCTTCCTATCCTATATAAAGGGAGGTTCTCAACTTCTTGAGGTCCGGAAATTTCTCACTCGCATTTAATATAGATGTCATGTGGTCAAGCACAGTGAACTAAGACAGAGAGAAACTTATTTAAAAAGATAAACCACTTTGTTCCTTTTGTGCCTGAACATTCTGTGACAACAGTTTGTGGCGTGTCAGCGTAAGCAAACCTGCATCAAAGCTTTTGTGGGTTGACCATAAAAATGGAAATGGGCGGGACCAAAATTTAAGGTGGGCGTGGTTATTTCCGCCGTGCCTTCCAGAAATCCTGGGAACACCCCTGCCTTCCAATACAATAGTCTAGTGTATTGTGAGATACATCCCTCCAATACAATAGTCTAGTGTATTGTGAGATGCATCCCTCCAATACAATAGTCTAATGTATTGTGAGATGCAACCCTCCAATACAATAGTCTAGTGTATTGTGAGATACATCCCTCCAATACAATAGTCTAGAGTATTGTGAGATGCAACCCTCCAATACAATAGTCTAGTGTATTGTGAGATGCATCCCTCCAATACAATAGTCTAATGTATTGTGAGATGCAACCCTCCAATACAATAGTCTAGTGTATTGTGAGATGCATCTCTCCAATACAATAGTCTAGTGTATTATGAGATGCATCCCTCCAATACAATAGTCTAATGTATTGTGAGACGCATCCTTCCAATACAATACTATAGCAGTCACTGACTTCACCTCTTCCTCATTGCTTCTTCTTGGCTTCTTCTCATTCTGAAGTGCAATGTCTGATCAACATTCAGTGCGCCCTCCACTTCTCCAGACTTACTCTAATCACCCAATAAACGTCGTCACACACAAAAAATCCATACAAATGCCCACTAACCCTTGACAAATCTTTCTGGACGTGATCAGTAACCGTCTTATGTTTGCTTCTTCGAAGCGTTTTCCTTCCAACATCAACCATTCATACAAGCATAAAACAGTGTTGTACTGTCTTCCTTGTACCTCCAAGAGGTTTGATCTGCATCGATCTTTGAAGCAGTTAGACGACGATTCGTGGCTGTTGGTGGAACAACACGCCTTCCACCTACAGTGCTGATGGCCTCTATCTTATCAGGTGCACATCTTGAGCGCTCAGACTCACTACAATCACAATAAAACATATGAATACTAAATCATGTTGTGTGCATGTGTGTGTGTGTGTGTGTGTGTGTGTGTGTGTGTGTGTGTGTGTGTGTGTGTGTGTGTGTGTGCGCGCGCACGTACGTGTGTGTGTGTGTGTGGTATGTAAATTATGTAACCAACGTATACAACAACAGTTAATCTAATTAAGTTAATTAATATTAATTAACTTATCCTTACGTCTTAATATAAATGACCAACATACATCAACTTACTGTATGATTGATGCAATACTCGAACGCTTCCTGAGTAGGTTTTGTCTTTGTGTTGTCAACGAGGTAAACAACTAGCACACACACCAACGCATCATCAAATTTGCATCTGATGCTCATCCAACTGAATGAGTTTACATAAAAATGTGTGTCTCTCCTTGGTAAGGGGACATCAGTGTTTGCCTGTGGCAGCGACTCAATGTTCTGGTTGCGCCACTCGTTTCTCATCATCTCACCAGAATCAATAAAATTTCTCATGACACTCTCTCTGTTAGCAAGCCAATGAATTACCACAACGATTTATAGATTTACCATACATAAACACATATCAACAACAACAATAACAACCATCATCTCAATCTATCATTACTGACAACAAACAACAAATAACAATATGTATGTATGTATGTATGTATGTATGTATGTATGTATGTATGCATGTATGTATGTATATATGTATGTATATATGTATGTATGTATGTATGTATGTATGTATGTATTCATATATGTATGTATATATGTATGTATGTATGTATATATGTATGTATGTATGTATGTATGCATGTATGTATATATGTATGTATGTATGTATGTATATATGTATGTTGATGGCATGGAAGCTAGAGTTATAGACAATGGTTCTATCTCGTTCAGTTTCCCAGTCAGCAATGGTGCCAAGCAGGGATGTGTCCTTGCCCCAACACTGTTCAGCATATTGTTCTCGTGTATGTTGAATGATGCATTGAAAGATCTCCGACCTGGCATCCAAGTCCAGTTTAGATCGAGTGGTGGTATTTTCAATCTTCGACGACTGAAAGCCAAAACAATGGTTTCTGACGTGATAGTTCGGGACCTATTGTTTACCGATGACTGTGCAGTCTGTGCTCATACGTTTGATGACATCCAATGTATCATGAAGTGCTTCAATAGATCTGCAGAGCGTTTTGGTCTTTCAATCAGTTTGAAAAAGACCCATGCGCTTTTCCAACCTAAGCCTGGAGGCAGTCCAGTTCCTCCACCAATCATGGTAGGTGATCACCCCCTTACGTATGTCCAAAATTTCATCTATCTCGGTAGCTCTTTGTCAGTTGACACCACACTTGCCACGGAAGTGTCCTGCAGAATTTCAAAAGCTAGCTCAGCTTTTGGCAAGCTTTCCAGGAAGCTGTGGAATAGACATGATATTAAGCTGACGACCAAAATATCTGTATACAAAGCAGCCATCTTACCAACTTTATTATATGGCTGTGAATCATGGACACTGCTCCGTCGAAATTTTGCTGTGCTTAGCAGCTTTCACATGAGATGTCTTCGTCGGATCTGCGGTATTAAGTGGGAGGATATGGTTCCAGACACAGAGGTACTTTCTGTAAGCAATATGTGTGGTCTGGAGTACTACCTCCTTAAATGTCAATTTCGTTGGGCTGGTCACGTTGTCCGAATGTCCGATACAAGAACTCCCAAACAACTTTTTTATGGGCAATTGGGAGAAGGGGCGCGACACCAGGGAGGTCCAAAGCTGAGATTTAAAGACTCTCTAAAGGCTAACTTGAAGAAATGCTCCATCAACCCTTCCAGTTTTGAGACCCTTGCAAAAGATAGGGCACTGTGGAGGAACCGTTGTCATAAATGCATTCAAAGTTTTGAGGAAAGTCGTCTGAAAGCTGCTAGAGCTAAGAGACAGTGTCGCAAAGACCAGCAGCGACTCCACCTTCAACAAGTTCAACAGCAACAACATCTGCAACAACTACAATCATCACATGTCAGTCCTTCTTTTCGTTGTCTGACATGTGACTTAGTGTGTCGCTCAAAAGCAGGACTCATGTCTCACATGCGACACAAGAAACATTAAAGAGTCATCACTGAAATCAGTGGACATACCATCATATATGTATGTATGTATGTATGTATGTATGTATGCATGTATGTATGTATATATGTATGTATATATGTATGTATGTATGTATGTATGTATGTATGTATGTATGTATGTATGTATGTATATATGTA
>NC_085088.1:632500-642500 GCF_963422355.1 Corticium candelabrum | reverse complement strand
ATATGTACTGACAGACAGACAGACAGACAGACAGACAGACAGATAGACAGACAGACAAACAGACAGACAGACAGACATATACATACATACATACAGACAGACAGATAGACAGACAGACAGACACATACATATATACAGACAGACAGACTAGACATTGTTACAGACAGACAAATAGACAGACAGACATACAGACACATGCACGCACGCACACACACACACACACACACACACACACACACATACATACATGCATACATACAGACAGATAAACAGACAGACAGACAGACAGACAGGCCTATTTACTAACTAAATATTAATTGATCTTGTTGTAGGATGGCGGACGTGCCTGTTTGTATTCGCGTTGGCGCAATCCTACTGTTCTAGCAGCTGCTGATATGATACAGCATCTGGAACAAGCCGAAGGAACGTTGCTGCTTCCATCAGGAATGGCTGCTATAACCACATGCCTATTGACGTTACTCAAAACGGGAGACCATGTGGTACGCTTGAGTCTATGCAATAAATTAAAATAAAATTACAGAATAGAACTGAAAGTATTTAGTATGAGTTGTGCCATGTTTACAGCCATACGAATCAATTATTTTTAGCCATTAATTCTGTAAAGGTTGGTTTAACGCACGCTAAATTTAAGGCGTGGTGACATGCTAATTTAACGCGCGCTATGACGTGACTACTTAGTCACAATGCAATGCATTTAAATATAAATTTGGAAATCATTGGCCTGGCACAACCCAATGACACGAGTTACTGAGAATGAACGGTTTATCAGCTCACTACACGATACAAATAAATAATTATTTAATTATTAATCAAAAATTTGTATTGATGTGTAATGGTTCTTGTGTGCATCACATGAGGCTTGCATGCACCATGTAACAGTCATCTGTTTGCAAGGTTGCTGCTAATGTCCTCTATTCTGGAACCACATGGTCTCTCAGGAATACGTTCGCTCGTTGGGGTCTCGAAGTGTCGTGGGTTGACGGCTCGAGTGTTGAAGAATACAGAAAAGCCATCAAACCGAACACAAAAGTTTGTACAGAATGACCAACAAGTTGGGTCTGTTTTGTGTGAGTCTGTGTGTAGTTGCTGTATAACGAGACACCAGCCAATCCACTCATGGGCATAGTAGACTTGGAAGTATTCGGACAGCTCAGTGTTACAAATCCTGACCTCATCACAGTCGTCGACAGCACGTTTGCGTCTCCCTACTTGCAGCAACCAATCAAATATGGTGTTGATATCGTCGTCCACAGCTGGTAATTGATTTATAGACTCATTGCCCATTGACTGCCACATGACTATCACATGACTATGTTGCCATGTGACAACCACATGACTACATTGCCACGTGACTACCACATGACTATATTGGCACATGGCTATCACATGACTACCTTGCCACGTGATTATCACATGACTATATTGCTACGTGACTATCACAAGACTATGTTGTCACGTGACTATCACATGACTGTGTTGTCATGTGACTCGCATGATTATGTGGCAGTACAAAGTACATGGGTGGTCACAGTGACCTGACAGCTGGCTGTATTTCATTTCGATCGCAGCAACTATTCCAGAAGGTTTATCATGAGGCGAAAACGATCGGAACACTCGCTCTTGTCTGTTTGATATCAATAGTATATTTTAGTGCGTTCATTAATTGACACATTTTTCACTGTTTAGTCACCATTTGATGCATTCTTGTTGCATCGTGGCCTCAAAACTCTCCACATACGAATGCAAAAACACTCAGCAAATGCTCTCGTGTTAGCACAATTCCTGAAGAGCCACCCAAAGGCAAGACTTTCTTGTTTATTGTCTCGTGGTTGTGTGTAATTGCTGCTCAGGTGACTCGAGTGTATTACCCGGGATTGCCATCTCATCCCGGACACGAGACAGCGAAAAAGCAGATGAAACAATTTGGAGGAATGATCTCGTTTGAGGTTGCAGGTGGCTTAGAAGCAGGAAAACAACTGGTGGAGGTACAATCTGTTAGAACACTCAATGTTGTTATCATTAAGAATTTTCTTCTACGATTTGTTTGAACATGGTGTCACCGAGTCGTTGGATCAGAGTGATAGTGCACACACAATGAGAGCAGTACTGTGGACAGAGAGACAGACAGACAGATGGACAAACACGTAGACAGACAAAAATACAGACAAAGGTACAAGCAGAGAGATGGTTGGACAGACGATCAAACTGACAGGCATTAAGCGAGGCAGATAGGCAGACAGACAGACAGACAGGCTGACAAACAGACCGACAAACAAATGGACAAACAGATGGCTGGACAGACAAGAAAACTGACAGACACAGACGAAGACAGACAGACAAACAGACGGACAAACAAATAGACAGACAAAATACAGACATACAAACAGACAGAAGGTTGGACAGACAAACAAACTGACAGACACAGACGAAGGCAGACAGACAGACGGATAGGCTGACAAACAGACAAATAGACCGACAAACAAATGGACAAACAGATGGTTGGACAGACAAGAAAACTGACAGACACAGACGAAGACAGACAGACAGACGGACAAACAAATAGACAGACAAATACAGACATACTAACAGACAAAAGGTTGGGCAGACAAACAAACTGACAGACACAAATGAAGGCAGACAGACAGATGGACAAGCTGACAAACAGACCGACAAACAAATGGACAAACAGATGGTTGGACAGACAAGAAAACTGACAGACACAGACGAAGACAGACAGACAAAATACAGACATACAAACAGACAGAAGGTTGTACAGACAAACAAACTGACAGACACAGACGAAGACAGACAGACAGATGGACAGGCTGACAAACAGACCGACAAACAACTGGACAAACAGATGGTTGGACAGACACAAAAACTGACAGACACAGACGAAGACAGACAGACAGACAAACAGATGGACAGACAAAATACAGACATACAAACAGACAGAAGGTTGGACAGACAAGCAAACTGATAGACACAGACGAAGGCAGACAGACAGACAAACAGACATATAACAGCTCATATACAACTGAGTTATTATATTATACTAAAATATGAAATTAAATTAAAATATATTATATTAAAATATATTATGTTAAAACATTGTATATTTAATTATATTAAAATTGCTAATGTAATGTTGCATAATTCCTGTTTTCAACAGGCAACGAGAGTTTTTGTTCTCGCTGTGTCACTCGGCGGCATCGAGAGTCTAATCGAGCATCCGGCTAGCATGACACACACGCGTGCAATCATCACATCCGAAGACCAAGCGAGTGCCAACATCACAGACGGCTTACTGAGATTAAGGTAATATGTAGTCTGATTGATATCAATAATCAACTGAAAGATTCAAATCTCAGTGTTGGGATTGAAGAAGTCGATGTACTGAAGGCGGATCTGGCTCAAGCCTTGGACAAGGTTATAGTCGCGTGATAGTCACGTGACACATGTACACCATGATATCTTTCCTTGTATGCTATTGGTTTGACTGATTGTATGTATCAGTGACGTAGAGCGACTTGTTGTGTAATAAAATGCCTGCACCCTGACGGGAGGGATGACGTAAGAACGAGAAAAATAAATCATAAAATCGATGTTTACCGTTTGCTTGATTTGCTGCTGAAAGTATGAAGCATGTTGTTGGTGGAAGGTGCTGACCTTGGACTGTGTGGAGGTCGTAGCCCTAGGAGAGAAGACGTGACGTGTTAGGCTAGAAGAGGAGATGTTAATGTTTGGGAAGGATCGTGATTGTGCTGTTAGTTGTGGCAACTGGTGTGTTGTGGTTGTGGAAAGACTCTATGCTGTTGAGTAGATATGCTTGTTGTAGCCAGTATGGGGAAGACGGTTGCAAACAGACAAACAGACAGACAGACAGGACATGTGGATGGACAGACAACAAACAGACAGACAGACAGATAGACATGCAGACAGACAGACAGACAGACAGACACAGACATAGACAGACAGACAGACAGATAAACAGACAGACAAATAGACATGAAGACAGACGGACAGACAGATGCAGACAGATAGACAGACAGATAGACATGCAGACAGACAGACAGAGACAGACAGACAGACACAGACAGACAGACACAGACAGATAGACAGACAAATAGACAGACAGACAAACAGATGGACAGATAGACAGACAAACAGATAGACACACGAACAGATAGACAGATAGACAGACAAACAGATAGACAGATAGACAGACAAACAGATAGACAGATAGACAGACAAACAGATAGACAGACAAACAGACAGACAGACAGACAGACAGGTGATTGACACACACACACGCACACACATACACACTCACACACACACAAACACACGCACACAAACACACGCACACAAACAGACAGACACACGCACACACATACACACTCACACACACACAAACACACGCACACAAACACACGCACACAAACAGACAGACACACACACACACACACACACACACACACACACACACCATATCAACACAAATAAACAAACAAAATATCCTACTACATTCACACCTTCTCCACATTCTGCGTTGATGACTCTGGTAGAAGCATTTCAATTGTCGACTGCAACAGCTGCATGTACAACAAACAAGACACCCTCACCATCACACATCCAACCAACTCACAACAGACACAGCAATGAATACCTGAACAGTCACTGAACAGTCTGGAACATCATCTCTGGTCACACACACAGTAAGGTCCATACCAACTTGTGGGTTGGTGACATGACAAGTACATCGACTGCAGTATAAACCCTGCGTTTCTCTGTAACAACAGACACTTGGTCATCATGGCATGAGATTGGCAAACTGGTGTCATTGTAAGCACCCTGTGAGATTGTACTCTTCAAGGTCATCATTGCCACAGACGTTGCATTTTGGCCAGCAGTAGGCTGCCGTCTCATCGATGTCACTGATGTTGCCTATACCGGTAAGTACAAGCATGGAGGTACACAGTGTTTGGGTTGCTGTGTGTTTGCCTGGCTGTCTGACTAACTGATGATCTATGCTTCTTGTCTGTCTGTCTGTCTGCCTGTCTGTCCGTCCATCTGCCTGTCTGCCCGTCTATCTGTCTGTCTGCCTGTCTGTCCGTCCATCTGCCTGTCTGTCCGTCCATCTGCCTGTCTGTCCATCCATCTGTCTGTATATCTGTCTGTCCGTCCATCCATCCATCCGTCTGTCTGTCTGTCTGTCTGTTCATTGACTGTTATTGTTATGCATACGTAAAGTTAGTGATTGTTATTGGTAGAGTAAGAGTTCAAATATAACAATCTATCTGTCTGTCTGTCTGTCTGTCTGTCTGTCTTAGTTCTCTATAGAATACATCACAAACCTAGTACAAAATCACTAAACACTAAAACAAAGCTAAACATAAGGCTGCGAGTCTATGGGACCCAGCGACTGTCCCCTTCAACACTAACTAAACAATAGCTATTAAATGAAGTTCTGTCTGTCTGTCCATCCGTCTGTCCGTCCACCCTAGCCTGTCCCCAGGGCCAAGGCACTGGCCTCGCTCCTCCATGCAGCACTCACACATCACATAACTAGGCTGACATCACAGCCTCGCTCGTCCATCCATCTGTCTGTCTGTCTGTCTGTCTGTCTACGTGTGTCATCTGTATATTCTCATTGTAACATCATTTCTCACTGACCTGTAACGCATACTAAGCTGTTTACTGATGCATCACATGCCAACTGTGGTAGTACAGGAGGCTGCAGTCTCATCAGAATATCCCACCTCTGATCCTCTATAACACACGTTGAAGTCACCTACATACATACATGCAACACAACTGCTAGCATCCTAATCCAACATATCACCACTAAGCAAACACAAACTTGTCCTTTAGATGCAGCCATGACTCTCTGAACAACAGTGAAACCATCAGCAACAAGACAAACCACAGACTCTAAACAAGACAACAAATATATACATACACACATACATATATACATTTTTTTTTGTTATTATTAAAAGTTGGTACAACTTCTAAATCAATCTAAATTCTTTACACTAAAGCTAGGTTTACAAAAGGTCCCAAAGGCTTCCAAAAAGATATGTCCGACTTTCTTGCACAAACAGTTCGTATATGTCGACGTAGATGCCACTTAAAACTGTTCATAATTCCAACAGGAGGAAGAGTTTTTCTTTTTGTCCAATAGGTGGTCATGAGAATGACGAAGAAAGTTCTTAGGTTTCCAGTTTCATTCATCAGCTCCAATGGGTGGAGGGCCGTAGGTGGATTTAAGGATACCCTACTCAATAAGAGACAAACTTGCCGTAAGAGTCCTTTCCATATCGGGCAAGTATTGAATACATGTTCAATGGTGTCGTCTGGCTGGTGGCACGCTGGACACTGACGTGTTGTGGCAAGTTTAGCCCTATAGAGGACTGAGTTAGTTGGCAGAACCCGGTGCAGAAATTTCCATGCTATGTCCCATTGTAAAGGCGTCATGTTTTGAGGAAAATTCCATAGTGAGAGCCATTGTTTGTCCGTAATTGGTCCGTATGAGGCCTCCCATTTTCCTGGCACGGTGGACGGTCTATGTGTTTAGATAAGAGACATCGGTACAGTAAACGTGTATTCGCATCTGACAGTAGCAGTGGTTTATCGGCTGTGCTGAAGAAACAGAGACGTGCCTGCCAATGTGGCATTCTATGTTCGGAAGAGGGCTCTTGATGGGGGAGGCTAGTCCAAGATTGCGGAATGGCATGTAAAACTTGAGGGTAAAATTTTGCCGCGACCGTTCTGGCATCTGGAAGTTGTTTGGTCCATATATCTTTAACGTTGAAGAAGCGACATCTAGCTAGTGAAGGCTGAAGTATGGGGCGATTGGACTGGTCTTTTATAAGTTGGTTTCCCCACAGAGGTTCTTCGGCAGCATCTTCATAATACTTGGGAGGGGCAAGATCTCGTCCTCCGTCAAGTTTTCTCCAGGACATGTAAAGTTGACGATAAAAGGATGAAAGCTTGGTGTAGTTGCGATGGTCGGGCATCCAGCCTGAGGCGGCAAAAACTGCATGGCCCATGTTGTATTGTCCACTGAGATGAGATAGTTGCTGTCGAGCGAGGTCTTTCCAAGCTGCTTGATTCTTTTTATCAAACAAGCGTCGGATCGCTTGGAGGCGTATTGCCATTAGTCTAGAAAGAAGATGAGGCATGCCTAGTCCTCCATCTCTACTTCGTGAAATACACACCAATCTTTTTATTAGTGGTGGCGTTTTAATCCAAAGGAAATCCCAGATAATGTCTTGGAATTGCTGTAACGTTTGATGAGGCATAGTATATGTGTGTGCCGTGTAGTATATTTTGCTTAAAGCGTATGTTGACAGGACGTGTGCTCGCCCTAGGTATGACAGATCTTGACTTTTCCAAATGTCCAATGTCTTTTTCAGTTTCTCTAAGACCATTGACCAGTTTTCTTTCATAGATTCATAATACGAAGGACTGAACGTTAGGCCAAGAATCTTGATCGCTGTGGTAGTCCATTTTATTTGCAATGGGTTTTCTTGACGTTTCCACTTTCCAAGCCATAAACCAACCGACTTTTCTCGGTTGAGGTGTGCTCCACTGGCAGAGTTATAGACCGTTAGTTCATCATTTAAGGCCTGAAAGCTTGTCTCTGTTGTTAGAAAAACAGTCATGTCATCTGCATAACTGGATACTTTAATACTATCTCTGAGAGGGTCGTCAACAGTTGGCACTCCTTGTATGATAGGATTTTGTCTTATTGCTGATGCTAAAGGCTCGAAACTGAGAACACATAAAAGAGGTGACAGTGGACATCCTTGTCTGACGCCGCGGTGTATGTCTATTCTTGATGACAGATATCCATTGACTATGACGTGACTGCCGATGTTAGAATACACTATTTTTACCCATTTTTGGAAAGAGGGACCAAACCCAAAAGCACCGAGTACTCTAGACAGATGTGTCCAGTTAACCTTGTCGAACGCTTTTGTTTGATCTAGAGAGATGACAGCCAAATCTTTCTCTGTACCAGAGCACCAGTGAAGTACGTCTCGGATTGTTGCGCAATTGTCTTGTATGGCTCAATGGGGAATACTGCAACTCTGGTCTGGGTGGATGATTGATCCGACTACTTTCTTTAGACGATTTGTTAGAGCTTTTGTGATTATTTTGTAGTCGGTATTCAGAAGGCTGATGGGACGCCAGTTTTTGAGATCGTTTCGATTTCCTTTCTTATATATGATACGGATGATTCCGGTTCTCTGGCTATACGAAAGAGAGGTCTTTTCTTCGACTGCGTTAACCATTTGCACAAAATCGTCTCTAAGCAGTGACCAGAAAGCTCTATAAAATTCTGTCGTAAGACCATCCATTCCAGGAGACTTGCCTGCGTGTAGTGTTTTGAGAGACTCTGTACACTCTTCCAGCGTTAACGGACCTTCACACGAAAAACTGTCTGTGCATGTTAATTGTTTGTTGAGATGAGACAGAGCTTGCACACTAGTTTCGTCGTCGATTGGTTGCTCTCGGTAGAGGTCGGTATAAAATGTTTGAGTAAGATGAAGACAGGCATTTGTGTCTGTGGCTCTCTTGCCTTGATAGTTTAGTTCAGTGATACAGTCTCGAGTTCCCTTGATGTTTTCTTTTGCGGTGAAAAACTTACCCGAAGTTTCTCCACTCTCTATCCATTGTGCTCGGCAGCGAACTTGTTTACCTTGAATATTTTCTTGCTCATATTCTTGTAAGCGTTTCCGAAAGAATTCTGCTCTTGAGACTGCTGTGATTTGGCCGTTTTGAATTGCGCACTGTGCTTTTTGTAGTGATTGTTCAAGTCTAGTCCTAGTTTTATTTCGTTTTCTTTGGCGTTGAATTCCATAACGTATCGACAAAGATTTGATATGAGCCTTTCCGGTGTCCCACCATTCGAGGAGTGACAAAAACCGTGGTTTCTGATATTGCCAGTGTAGCCAAAAGGCGGTGACTTTCCGTCGGTAACAAGCCTCAGACAAAAGACTTTTGTTAAGTTTCCAATATCCCCGTCCTCTAGTACATGTTGACGAAGCTAGAAGTTTGAGAAGTACACACGAGTGGTCACTGAACGCTGTGGGAAGAACAGAAATCTCATGTACTTTGTTTTCCAACACACATGAGGCTAGGAACATATCTAGTCGGCAGGCTACTGGTGGATTTGATCGACTCCATGTGTAACCCGGAGCATCTGGATGGCATTGTCGGTATATATCAGTCAAGTTGAGGGTTGAGAGAAGCGTGTGAAGTGCAGCAGTGTCGCTGCTCCTGGGTCCTAGTTTTGCTTGGGACAGTTTGTCCATACTGGGGTTAAGGACGCAATTGAAATCACCACAGACAACCAATCTTGGTGAATTCTGCAGCTGTGAAGTCACGATTTGATAGAAATCTTTGCGATCAGCTGAGGACGTTGGTGCGTAAAGGTTGACGAGGTCGAACGTGAGGGAAGGGTAGTTTACTTTCATAGATAAATAACGTCCGTTGGAGTCTTGTAGGACCTTCTTGCATTGTAGTTGGGGCATATTTTTCACAATGATAGATACTCCTTTGGAATGATTTGTACCATAAGCATGAAAAATGGAATGTTCAGGAAACTGTAATTGCCAATTTGAATTTTCAGCTGTTGCATATGTTTCTTGTAAACACAAAATATCGATATTCTTTCTGATCATCCAGTCTGCAATTTGTTGTCGTTTCATCCTGTTAGTCATTCCTTGAGCATTGAGAGTAGCAATTTGTAGAGTCATTAGAGCGAGAGAGGGAAAGAGAAAAAAGAACACAAAACATTTCCAGTCGAGTCTAGACTGGAGCTGGCAACGTCCCACATGCGTCCTGGTTTTCCACATGTGGGTGTTCAGTAACTGATTTCTCTCGTGCTTTCTTCTTTTTCTTCTTTCTTTGTTTTAGCTGTGTATTCGTGTCAGGTGTTGGTGAGAGTGTTTCTTTTTCATTCCTT
>NC_085088.1:605000-627500 GCF_963422355.1 Corticium candelabrum | reverse complement strand
TATTAAAAATAATTAATAAAATAACTAATATTAAAAATAATTAATAAAATAAATATTAATAATAATTAATAAAATAATTAATATTAATAATATTTAATAAATAAATATTAAAAATAATTAATAAATAATAAATATTAAAAATAATTAATAAATAATAAATATTAAAAATAATTAATAAATAATAAATATTAAAAATAATTAATAAATAATAAATATTAAAAATAATTAATAAATAATAAATATTAAAATAATTAATAAAATAATTATATCAATACACAATTCAGACAACATGCAAAATGTCAATAGTAAGTTGTACGAATAGTCCATCACTTGCCTTTCTCTTTTAGTTTCTTGAGTTTCCAAAATGCAATGTCTGACCGTTCACGTGAGCAAACCTTCTGCAGCTGCTCAGCTAATCCATTCCTATTACAAGTACATCGCAATGACAACTGTAAATCATTATACATACGATTGCAAAGCTTGTAAAGCAAACAAGTTACTAACTGTGTTGACCCATTGCTAGCAAAATCAATAACAAATCTATTACATAATATAATATATTATATACAATATATATAATATACATAACATATATAATGTATAACAGATACAATATATATAATATATACAATATATATAATATATATATAATATATAATCGGTCACTACCTACCTATTGGACCACGCCCACGCAAGTAACCATATTACAATTTGTTCAAAGTCAAGAATGTGTATGATGAATGCAACATTCTGTGTCAATACACGTCACTAGATTTAGCCTAGTGATCACATCTCCCTTAAACAATTTTTGAGTTGCATCTTGTGGTCCCTCACGCAGATGAGGTGACACATACTTTATAAACTTTATTCTCTTCTTCTTTGCAGAGTCAATGAGTAACGTTTCTGCTGCATGTTCAACGCTAAATGATGACTCTTTCTTGACATTGTCAAGCCAGTGAGAACCGTGGGCAGTAGATAGAGTCGGCTAAACATACAAAAGATGAAAGTGTGTGTGTGTGTGTGTGTGTGTGTGTGTGTGTGTGTGTGTGTGTGTGTGTGTGTGTGTGTGTGTGTGTGTGTGTATTGCATGTGCATTCTTATCTGTCTGTCTGTCTGTCTGTCTGTCAAGAAATATGTCTATGTTTAAACATAAATACTTTTTCGTTTCCTTGCATTGAGTCTCTCTGCCATATTCGAGCACTAATATAAATTACTGACTACCCTATGTACAACGCCATGTTGCTCTATAACAACATGATGTTAAAGTTGCCATAACAACATGACGCTAAAGCTGCCACTAGTTTTCAACTTATAGCAGCATGTCAATAGGCAATATGATATGTCTCATTCACTTCTGTTATAATGATTCTGCTTGTCTGTCTATCCCATCACCTGTCTGTCTGTCTGTCTGTCTATCTGTCTGTCTGTCTGTCTGTCTGTCTATCTGTCAATACATATATTTTCAAAGAACAACACTATTACATTCTAGTCTAGCCCAAACGGCCAACGCCATAATTAACTCTGTCTGTCTGTCTGTCTGTCTGTCTGTCTGTCAATCACATATATTTGAACTTTTGTCTATGATACATTTCACAATGCAGGGTACTATGTCTGTCCGTTCATCCATCCCACCTTCCATCCAGTCCCTCCGTCTGTACGTCCATCCGTCTGTCTGTCTTCACAACACATCTTACTCCACTTTCTTCATCTGAAGACTGAAACAAGTCAATCTCATCCACTCGACCAACGGCCTCATGATCAACCTTGTCTGCACTCTTATCTTCCATAGACATCACAACACTCGCATCTACTCTCTTTACTGGTGACACAAACGAGTCTACAAAATTCTCAACACGTGGCTCGTCTCCTACAAAGTCTTCTGTCAGTCTATTGATTGAAACTGTTTGCATCTCTCTCTTGTCTGTGCAAACGTAAATTGAGTTTTTTAGTTTTAGCTTTTTCGTGTGTGTTCCAGTGATTGCTTGTGTCTTGGGTTTTGGTTTGAGATGATTAACTTCGTCCGAGTCAGAGTCAGATGAGAAATGAGAAATGACTCCATCATCAGTGACATCAGACACCTAAGATGATGATAACATGTAAGTATGTCGTTGTACATTGTAGTTTGTGACCATGTGCCTGTCCATCCATCCATGTTGTCTATCCGTCTGTCTGTCTGTCTGTCTGTCTGTTCGTCCATCTGTGTGTCTGTGTGTCGGTCTGTTTGTGCATCTGTCTGTCCATCTGTCTGTCTGTCTGTCTGTCTGTCTGTCTGTCCGTCTGTATGTCTGTTCGTCCATCTGTGTGTCAGTCTGTTTGTGCATCTGTCTGTCCATCTGTCTGTCCTTCTGTCTGTCTGTCTGTCTGTGTGTCTGCCATGTACATAATATCTACTATACTATGTATATCTGTACTGTCTGTTTGTCTGTCTGTTTGTCTGTCTCTTTGTCTGTCCATCTCATTTTCTATTTCACTTGCAACAGATTTTCAACCTTCTTGCGCTTTCTGTCACAAGTTAGACACGCCGAATCAGCACGCAACCTTTCCCACTCCTCCAAAACAAAATTTTAGCAACATCATCAATTTCATGCGAACAACAAACGAACCTTCAAATGATGCATTCACTGTAATAAATCACATCCGGGTTTTAATTGTCACATACGGGAGCGTAATTACACAAAATGGCCGCATTCTCGATTCCTCAAGCTTCTCTACAGCCGAATTACTCCCCGGATTGGTTGTCATCAGAACATTTAACAGGAGTAACCCGTGATCACTAATTTATTTCGTATTCCATTGTGTAATTTGTTTTTTATTATTTTCAGACGTCGATCATGGCTGTAGAGTTCGATGGAGGAGTAGTTATAGGAGCAGACTCAAGAACTACGACAGGGTAACACTATCAGTCGTTTTGGGTAGCAAATTAAAATAGTAGAGATTTATTAGCGCGCGCTACGCAGATACATTGAATTATAATTGATATTAATAATATTATAATACACTACATTATTATTGTTTAATATATTATTATATTATTGCTATAGTATTGTTGTATTATTTTATTATGTTATTGTGTATGATTATCTGTTTGTTGGAATGTGTATAGAGCGTACATTGCGAATCGTGTGACGGACAAACTGACGAAAATTACCGATAACATCTACTGTTGTCGTTCTGGATCAGCGGCCGACACACAAGCAATAGCAAATATTGTGAAATATTACCTCGACATCCAACAGTCAGACACACCAAATGAATAACAACGTGACGTGTGCTGCAGTGGTTTACTGATTGTGTTGGCAGGATTGAGCTGAACGAACAAGCCGGGGTGAAAATGGCCGCGTCTGTGTTTCGTGAATTTTGTTATGATTACAGGGATACGTTGGTTGCTGGTATTATTGTGGCTGGATGGGATAAACATGAAGGCGGGCAGGTGAAGAAACGTAATGAAAATAGATGAGTATGACGTCATGGGTAGACAGACAGACGGTTGACGTATGTAATGATTGTTGGTTTCATTTGGAGTTAGATGTTACGAGTTTGGTTGGTTTGTTGTGGTAGTATTGATTATGTTGTTGAGTTATTATTAAATTATTAAGAGAAATAGATTTATACAGACAGACAGACAGACATATAGACAGACAGATAGACAGACAGACAGATATATAGACAGACAGACAGACAGACAGATGAACAGACAGACGGACAGATAGACAGACAGACGGACTGATAGACACAGACAGACAGATAGACAGACAGACAGACAGACAGACAGATGAACAGACAGACGGACAGATAGATAGACAGACAAATGAACAGACAGATGAACAGACAGACGGACAGATAGATAGACAGACAAATGAACAGACAGATGGACAGATAGACAGACAGACAAACAGATGAACAGACAGACGGACAGATAGACAGACAGATAGACGGACAGATAGACAGATAGACAGATATATAGACAGACTGACATATAGACTGACATATAGACAGACAGACAGACAGACAGACATATAGATGGACAGATAGACAGACAGATAGACAGACAGACATATAGACAGACTGACATATAGACAGACAGACAGACAGACATAGACAAACAGACAGACATATAGACAGACAGATGGACAGACAGACAGACAGAGAGATCAATAGGCAATTATAGGTGGAAGACGATGGCCACATATGTAGACGGACAGACAAGTAGACATACATACATACGTAGTACTTAACAGGCAACAAATTTCCCAAAATCACATAATTTATTTATTAATATTATAGACAGACAGACAGGCAGACAGATTGATAGGCAATTATAAGTGGAAGACAGATGGGCAGGTAGATGGACAGACAGATAGACAGACAGACATACTGGCAACAAATTTCCAAAATCACATAATTAATTAATTAATATTGCCTCATTTAATTTGACGTCATCGAGGCAATGTATTGCGTTCAATTCGGTGTCTTCTCGTTTCATAGGTGTATTCCATTCCATTGAGTGGTATGTGCGTGCGGCAACCGTTCGCAATTGGTGGATCAGGCAGCACCTACATATACGGCTACTGTGACTCTCAATTCAAATATGGAATGACCAAAGAAGAATGCATGTCATTCGTCAAGCATTGTGAGTATCATCACATTCATCTGTCATTTAACAGTAATATTTATTGATATTAATGTGTTCACACTAGCTCTTGCACTGGCAATGTCACGTGATGGGTCGTCAGGTGGACTGATCCGATTGGCTTCCATTGAAGAGTCTGGTGTCGAACGCGTCGTCATTGCAGGAGATGAAATACCGCGTTTCTTTGAAGACTAAAACAATTAGCTTGTGGCAGAGTTACGTGTCATGAATCCTTTTAGTCATTGTTGCATATAAGAAAGTGATGAAAAACACGAGTACACAATGGTAGGCGATAGCACGAGCTTGTCAGTGTCGAAAAACGTACAAAAGTGGTTTGAAATTATTCAGATTGAGTGATTAAATGCTAGTTACTATTAATTAATAAATTAATTAAATAGATTTAAATTAAATAATAGAATATATTTAAATCAATCCAGCAGTAACATACATAAAATGTTAGTCACATGACTAGCTACATTAAGATATGAAAACTTCCAGCCTGGCAGTCATCAGTTTATTATGGCTAATATATTTATGCCACGCCCACGCAGTGTTTGAATCACTCGTCAGTGCAGTGCTCACTGTACATCGAGTCAAACACTTACCATAAAAATAAATTTTGTCTGTTGATATTAAAACATGAGACCATTGATAAAAACTCAAAACTAATCAATAGCATCGAGTACAGCATAATTTCAATAGGTGTACACATTGATAAACATGCACAAGGTTCCCCATTATCACACCATCACAGTGATGTGAGCGTGACACCACCAGAGTCTGCATTCTTACACATTTCATTGAATAAAACGAGTCAACATGAAGAAAACCCCAATCATCTAGAGTAGCAATATCGTACATTTGATTGGCAATAGAGAAGGTTCACACACAGTGCCGTACAATTACCATAAATCAATAATAACTAATTGCCAGTTCAATACAATAAAGCATCAGCCACCTTGAAGACTACTCCTGACCAAATCCTTCCGTGTTTTCAATGGCAAATGTTAGTTTCTCAAGAAGCTGCTCGTAGCTCCTGTAGGGTGGGAGATCCAAACGATTGAAGCTAAGAGAGAGAAAATGTTTGGATTGTGTTGAAAGGGTTTGATATGCATCATTAGACAGACACATACACCAGCAGAGATTTGATGAACAAATTTAATTGGCAAAGAGACAGACAGACGAACGAAGAAACAGACACAATAAATTTGACAAACAAATTTGACAAACAGACAGACATACGTCGCAAACAAATTGACAAACAAATTGACAGACAAACTGACAGATAACAGTTGAAAAAATCTGGCACAAAGTAATAAAACCAACACAAAGACTTAGTACAAACACGTATGCACACACACACACACACACACACACACACACACACACACACACACACACACACACACACACACACACACACACACACACACACACCATGTGTGACTCCTTGGAAGCCAGCTTTCCTTTCCAACTTTCTCAATACAAAACTTCTGCAGGCCGTTGCTGCCCATCAGCTCACCAAACCCGCCAACAGGAAGCCGACACGTTCCAGTCACAAACTGCAGTAAACGAGCCCTCTTTTCGTTGTCAAACGATTTCACAGCCTATCACGCACACCAGTAATCACTTCAAAGATTTCGTCAGTCAAGCATAAATCTCATGATAATCATACAAACATCTTAGCCTCGAAGTATTGACATAATGTATAAGAGATGCATCCCTCCAATACAATAGTCTAGTGTATTGTGAAATACATCCCTCCAATACAATAGTCTAATGTATTGTGAGATGCATGCCTCCAATACAATAGTCTAGTGTATTGTGAGATGCATCCCTCCAATACAATAGTCTAGTGTATTGTGAGATGCATCCCTCCAATACAATAGTCTAGTGTATTGTGACATGCATCCCTCCAATAGACATACAATAATCTAGTGTACAACATGACTGCACATTTAGACTGTTGCATTTAACGAAATCAAACGACATCAACTCAACGACTGAACTCACCTGCCAGAACCACTGAACTTGCTTGCTGTTTCGCGTGTAGTTCTTATAAATAGCATTCTTACACCAGTCATCAATATCAATCTCTTGCATTCCACACAGTAAAACCTACAAAGAAACAAACGGCACAGACATCAAGGTCAGTGGGTAGTTGGGCCATTCAATTTTTTGCATGATTGTTAAGCTACGAGCGTAAAGAAGGACACCACAATGAGTGATGGACTGCTTCACAAGAAGCTCACTCTAAACGGGCTCAATTGACTTTCTGTCTGTCTGTCCATATGTCGTTATGTTTATATGTATGTACCTATGTTTGTATGTATGTACCTATGTTTGTATGTATGTACCTATGTTTGTATGTATGTACCTATGTTTGTATGTATGTACCTATGTTTGCTTGTATGTACCTATGTTTGTTTGTAAGCATGTGTCACGCTCGAGGAGTTCGTCAAGCCAATCAGCAGTCGTCTTGAGATACAAAAAAGCAAGTGACGTAACACTAGCTTGTCAGCATGAATCACTCTGGGGGTTTGTTGAGCCAATCAGCAGTCCTTTTGGGACACCAACAATGGGTGACATAACAATCCCACGCATTATGACAGAAAAGCCAAGACATCATTTACCCATTCTAAAGTCAAACCGTCATCAAACTGAGAAGCGCAGAGTAAAGTTCAGGTAATAGTTGTACGCTTCTGTTACTTTTTCACAGAAGAATCGCAAACAAACGAATTCGTCGTTCTTCACGAAGCCAAGCAAAGGTCCCATGGGACCACGACATCATTCGCGATCTTCAAGAGATCAATATGTTAGAAAAGTGTAACTAAAGTACTGATGATGAACGATCAACGTCATCCTGCGAGAAAGATTCGTAAGAAACGTTGACGCTGGATCCAGTTGCTAGACATTGTTACTTCACAGTATTTCCCATGCAGGTAGGAGACGTACGTTAGATAATTAGAGTTAGAGCTACAAATTAGCGGAACAAAAGATAGCAACGGCTCAACGAAAGCATGTCAATCTAGAACTTCAAGTGATGCAAGAGCACTACAGAATTGAGAAATAACGTGGATAACACGCCTGCTCTGTGCAAGAGTCACGCAGCTGTCATGCATGTGAATGTGCTGAATTCGAAGCATTAAGTGTGGGACATTGATGATATTTAGTTAATTATCTTTTTTTAATCACATTGACGCATCCCTGTGTTTTCAAAGAATTATACATTCTAGCAACAAGCTAATGATTAAATAATGTAATGACAATAGACAGACAAAAATCAATAAAATTTACATTAATATTCACAATAAATACACACACACACACACACACACACACACACACACACACACACACACACACACACACACACACACACATGAGCTCTGAAGCGAGTAGAACACAGCTTCACTTATAACATCCATGTTTCTAATTTTGTCATTCTAATTTCATTTGTTTTCTAATTTTAAATTTTTAAAAGTAATTTAAAATGCCCTTAATTTTTTATATTTAAATTTAAATTTTTAAATTCAAATTTAAATTTATTAATTATACATTCTTATTTTTGATTTCTATGTTATAAGATTTAATTTTTAACATTTAACTTTTATTCAAGCCATTCGTCTTGCAATGTGCAATCAAGTCAGAGTGTAATCATCAATTTATGGTATCACTCTACGAGACATAATTCTATTAGGGAACATGTTGTTTACCTCTAGCTCTCGTTCGTCAAAGAACTGAAGCCACTGTAGAGGAACGACTTCATTGAAACCTTCGAGAAACGATTTGGTCTGCTCTTTGACTCCTCGTTCAAACCTCCACTGAGTCATCAAGCTGGGAAAACAATGAATTTATGCACAATCACTGATACTAAATTAGTCATTAATTAAGAGTGCAAATAAACAGTCCATTATATTACATATTAACACATTAACAAGTATACAAACTCGATAAACAAACAAACACACAGACAAACAGACAGACACACAAACAGACAGACAGACGGTCTTTGCTCACGAAGCAAAGAAAATGACATTAGTGACACATATAATGTCCAATTGCATGCAACCTATGTTGATAATTTTCTAGAGACCCGTGTGGGTCTAATTGATATATAATGGACTTTCATATCTATAGCTTGTAACAGTTCATATATACGAAATATAAAGATTTGACAGACAGACAGACAGACAGACACACAGCTATCAAGAGACGAAGACGGAAAGCCAAATGCATCAACCTTCAAGACATACTCGAGATCTGTGTTCTCTGTGTGTCTACAACGATCAAATGCTAGAGTGATTGACAGAAAAATAAAGAAGATTGTTTCAAGAGACAGCAACATAAACATAAATAGTTGTACGTAGAACCAAGCCCTATTGGCTTGGGTAGTATTTAGTTGCTTTGCTTAGGTGGTGTATAATAGTTCAATGTTTGAAAATATATGTATTGACAGACAGACAGACAGACAGACAGACAGACAAACAGATGGACATACAGACAGACAGACAAACAAAGACTGATTATGTTACATGCTTACTGTATGTATTCCTGTTTGTTTTCCTCTGTAACTAGTATTTCATCTCCTCCCTCTTTCAGTTCATGCGACTTCACTTCACCCAACAAATCATAGTCGACTTGGAAGAACATTTCTAGTCCGCACTCTTCAATGTTGTTGTCTCTCACCCACACAAGTGAGTTATAAAACTCTGGGTCTATTGATTCGAGATCTCTCAATGTTAGCGATTTGTTCAACATTCGTTTGCAGAATGGCATCGAGAAACCATTGTCGATGAATTTCTGATGATACAAAGCCTAAAAAGACAGACAGGTTGCGTTGAATACACATCTTTTCAATACAATAGTCTAATGTATTGAGAGATTGCACTCCTCTGCAAATCAATCAAGCTTTTCTCACAAAGACAGTGAAAGATTGCCCCAATGGTTCAGGGCCAGGTCGTGATGGATGGAGATTCCAACATTCGAAATTGTTGCTTGAATCACAATTCTATTTGGAGTTGCTACTCACAGCTTGTAATAGCCTCTAGCAGGTAATGTCTCAGATTCGGTGGCTCAAGATTTGGCAGAAGCTAAATTGGTTGCTCTGGAAAAAAATGAGAATGACATTCGCCCAATTGCTGTTGGTAACTGTATCCGCAGACTTGTGGCCAAAGCAGCATGCTCACAAAGGAAGAAAGAGATAGCTGACTACTTGGCACCCCACCAATACAAGGTCTCAACTCCAGGGGGAGCTGAGATGATGATACACTTGATTCAACTCTGCCATCTTTCGCATCCAGATTGGGTTATACTCAAACTGGATGCAAGAAATGACATTAATTCTGTCAGTAGAAAGTCATTTTGTCTAAAGTTTCAAACAACTTCCCTGATCTCTTTCTCTTTGTCTCTAAATGTTACGCTCAACCGTCTCAGCTAACAACAAGACTACAGCAGTCAACTTGCTACATATCTTCAGAAGAAGGAGTTCAGTGGGGGGATCCAATGGGACCTTTTCTGTTTGCCCTGGCTTTACAGATGTTGCTTGTGAAGATACACCGCAACGGCAGTGGCACATTGACTCCTTTATATCTGGATGATATCACAGTTGGCCCAAAGGATGAGGTAATTTCCCACTATAAAGAGCTGAAAGACAACCTCCTCAATATTGGTCTTGAATTGAATGAGAAGACATGCAAAGCTTTTGCATTACATGGAATTTCTGACTGAACTTGGATATACCAGTAAAACCAGAAGGATTTGAAGTTCTGGGAACTCCAGTGGGAAGTGATTCGTATGTGGAGAGATGCTGTCTAGCCAAATTTTAGAAAGAAAAGCAATTACTATCCAGACTTCCACAACTTGAAGATGCTCAGATAGCAAATCTAATTTTCGGTACTGTGCTGTCCCAAAGATAATGCACCTTCTTCAAACAGTGTCCCCAAGACTTACAAGCACAATGACAGAACTTCGTGACAGCAAAATCATTAACACTTTTAAGAAAATCATAGGCTATGATTTGTCAAAACAACAACAACAACAACTGACACTCCGCATGAAGAATAGGGGATTCGGCTTAACGTCATCCAGTGATACTTCCACATCAGCTTTCCTAGGAACTTGGATTAACACCTTACGAAATAGAGACAAACGTCTGGTTTCTCTCTGCGACAAGCTCACTGATACCTTTGTTGATGGGTCCCTATCCTTAGCACCAGATTTAAATGAAGCTTTGGAGGATCATACTTCTTGTACAACAAACGAGCCACTGGTTCCTTCTTTGCAGGATCTTTCCAATTGTTCAAATAAATTACAATCTTGACTGCAGTCAATCAAAAAAGACAAACAGTTCCAACAATTCTTACAGAACTGCACTATAAGAGAAGATAGAGCAAGACTGATTAGCTGTGGTGGGCCAATGGCAGGAGTTTGGCTAGATACAGTTCCAGTGTCGCAGAAATTCACTCTTAGCTGTTCAGTTTAGAACTGCAGTACTTATGCGACTAAGGGTATGTCTTCCTGTACTCAAAAACATCGATAACGTATACCCCAGTGTGGTAAAGACATAGACAAACAAGGCTATCATTTGCTTACATGTGCAAATTTGGAGGAGGTCCAATATTCAGGCACGACTGTTTCCTGGACAACTACTACAACATGTTGCGGGAAGTAGGCTTCCATTGCCAAAAAGAACTGACAGCTCAATTCCAAAACAAGCAACGCCCAGACATAGCTGTCTATGATTTTCATGAGGGCAAGAAACTATTGTTAGACATTACAATAACACACCATTGGGCACAAAGTAACATCTCAGGGAGCAGCACTACGGCAGAATTTGCAGCAGTGAAAAAAAGGACAAGAACTACACAGAAACTGCCGAATCCCTAGGACACATCTTTTGCCCAATTGCAATTAAGGCTTTTGGACACTGGGACCCTAAGGCTGAAGAGCTACTGACAGAGATGAACAAGATGGCACCCATGCAATTAGACATGCCAGCGAGCCAATTCAAAGCACAGTGGTCACGTCATTTGTCTGTGACACTTCAACGACTAAATTCGAACATGATCAATAATCAAGCATTGACAATTGTTGGCAAGAAGGAGCCTGGTACCAGTGTGCCAGCTAACCTTGCCAAATGCCAATTTGGTTTTGACTTTTCCTAACTTTATGTTCTTGTGTGTGTGTGTGTGTGTGTGTGTGTGTGTGTGTGTGTGTGTGTGTGTGTGTGTGTGTGTGTGTGTGTGTGTGTGTGTGTGTGTGTGTGTGTGTGTGTGTGTGTGTGTGTGATTGGTTGCATTATAGTTTGCATTGTAGTTTGCATTTTAGTTTGTGTCATAGTTTGTTTGTAATTTGCCTTATGCTTTTTTATGACAATTCTGAAAAATATATATTGTGAGATGCATCCCTCCAATACAATAGTCTAGTGTATTGTGAAATGCATCCCTCCAATACAATAGTCTAGTGTATTGAAAAAACATCAATCCAATACAGCCTCACCATTGCAATGATCCTTCCAATAAACTTGAAATATGTCAAATGATCCGGATTAATAGAAGAAGCAGGATTAATCTGAAGACAATAATTTTTCTGTCCAGCATATTCAAACAGACAGAACATGGGATTCAGCATTTCATGTGACAACAGAAAGAACCACTCCCGAGCCACGCCCCCATAGTCAAGCCCCTCCTCTCCACGAAAAATAATATAAAGACGTCGACGAAGATCAAACGGCTGAATACGCATTATCTGATGGAAAGAATCTTCAAATATTGTCTGACGAGACACGTTGATTTTCACATGACTTGGCAATTGATTAGCCTAAATAAACACACAGAGATGTTGTCTTGTACTTGATGCGTCGTGACGGAAATTACTCACAAAGCACAAACGTCGAAACTGAGCCAGTTTCCACCGAAAGCTTCGTTGATATGCAACTGCAATACCGGGCTTGTCGGTGATTCTGAAACGATAAGAAAGAAACAACAATGTGAACAAAGGAAAGCGTTATCCGTTTGTGATTATAATAGAATTCTATGTTTGGTTTGTTGCTTGTTTGGCATGCTCTGTTGGTGTTCCATCTGTTTCTTGACTTACAGTCTGCTTAGTTGATTAACCAAGTGTCCAACTGTCTGTCTGTCTGTCTATCAGTCTGTCTGTCTACCTGTCTGTCAATCCAGCCAACTACACACCCATTCTATTAGCCATCTGTCTTCCAATTTGCATGCTTATCTACCAGCCTATCAGTTTAACTGTCTGTCTGTCTATCTGTCTATCCGTCTATCCGTCTGTCTGTATGTCAGTCTGTCTATCTGTCTGTCTGTCCATCTGTCTG
Organism: Corticium candelabrum; assembly: GCF_963422355.1. Classification (NCBI taxonomy): domain Eukaryota; kingdom Metazoa; phylum Porifera; class Homoscleromorpha; order Homosclerophorida; family Plakinidae; genus Corticium; species Corticium candelabrum. The sequence continues at coordinate 614,535 of NC_085088.1, read as the reverse complement.
TCTGTCCGTCCGTCCATCCGTCTGCTCTTGATGCAAGTCTGTCTCTCTATCTGTCAACTGTAAATGGTTGTCTCCAACAATCACCACTAATCCAACACCACAAACGACTATACTAACTTTCTTGGATCTAAACAACAACAAACACAGTCAGCCATACAACAAAGCCACAACTGAACACAACTGATACAATTACCATTGTATGTTGTCGACTTTGTGTTGTGATCTACAAAGTACATTTTTCCATCTTGATTGTAGCGTATCTCCCATCCTGGTGGAAGAACTTGGTCTGCAGCCTTGCCCTCCTCTCTGTGTGTGAAGACAATAAATGCACTGGACTTTGATAGTAAATTGGATGTGTTTACTGGTGTTTCCGAGGATCTTCCCATTGTGTTGTGTGAGCAGCATGATTGACGAAGTATGATCGACCGAAGTAGTCTCTGCGTTCTGCAATAGAAATGATTAGTCAGAGCAACAGACAGAGAGTCAGAACAGCAAACAGATGAATGTGAAAGATAGACAGACAGACAGACAGACAGAGAAACAGACACAGACAGACAGAGAAACAGACACAGACAGACAGATGGACAGACAAACAAACAGACAGACAGACAGACATATGGACAGACAAGCAGACAAACAGACACAGACAAATATACAGAGATACAGACAGACAAACAAACAGACATATGGACAGACAAACAAACAGACATACGGACAGACAAACAAACAAAGCTACAGCAAAAGCTAAAATCGGAGCAAACGGAACAAATTGTGTCCTCTATTCTCTCAAACCCACTATCTCAGCGATCAGTTGCTCGGTTCAGGTCACTACAGAGACTTGGAACAGGCGCATGGCTTGACTCAATACCTTCTTCTGCGAAGCTTGCATTTAAACCCAGCGATTTTCGCTTAGCAATGCGCATGAGGTTGGGTCTTGAAATGCCCCTCGGTTCTTTTGTCCCTATATGCAAATGCGGCAAAGACATTGATAAAGACGGCTATCACCTTCTCACATGTAAGACCGGTGGTGGACCAATACGGACTCACGAGACATTGACTAGTGTTTGGAGCGACTGTCTACAGCATTTGAAGATGTCCCATTAGCGAGAACCAAAGAATCTTTACGTTAATAGTGACGACCGCCCCGACATCGTTGTCTTTGACGCTCAACAGGGTTGTGACATTGAGCTGGACATCTCGGTGGCCCACCCATGGGCACTACATGTGATCTCTCGAGCAGCTCAGGAAGACGGCACGGCCGCAGCTACCCGTGACATCAAGAAATCAGAGAAATATGCTAGAGAAAGGGATGTCTGGGGCCTCCCCTCCAACTGCATCCCATTAGTGTTCAAACATTTCGAACGTTGGGGCTCAGAGGCAGCTCAATTCTTGCACCGCCTGTCACTTCAGTCTATAGACGAAGACGAAAGAAAGAACAGTCGTGACTTTAAGACATTCTGGCGTAGATGCATGTTGGTAGCTTTGCAAAGATGTAATGCTAGCGTCATTAGCAGAAAGTTAGCATCTTTACAGTTGACAGTTCATTCGCACGTTGTTAAATTATGGCGTCGGCCGTTTGGGCCAGACTAGAATGCAATAGTGTTGTTCTTTGAAAATATATGTATTGACAAACAGACAGACAAACAGACAGACAAACAGACACATACACACAGACAGACGAGCATACACACAGACACAGACGAACATTTGGCCAAACACAAAAACAGACAAATAGACAAACCCACATCTAGACTAACAAACAAACAGAAAACGCATACAAACAAGCAAACAGAAAACCAACAGATCAGACTACAAGTCATCAAGAAATCTCTCCTAACCCCATCCATCAGGCAACTCTCCCAGCCCGTCGTCCTGTTGTTCTGGCCCAGTCTGTAACAAGAACCTGTTCTGCAAATTCTCTCGTTGTACGGCTTGATTCTGCTGCTCTCGTCTCTGCCACTGCTGATAATGACTGATGCTCTCTGCAGTCGGTCGTTGCCACGTTGTTGTGCGTGTTGTGTGGTCAACATAATACGTGCGCCCACGAGGGTCGATGCGCATCTCATAGCTAGAAAACAAATTCTAAGGATTGTTGGGCACGTGTGTAGTTTGTTGGCGTTCAAACCCTTGAGGCAATGGTTGAGGTCGAGTCCATGTTGTTGTCCTTGTGTTATGATCGAGATAATAAAGACGACCATCGGGTGTTCTTCGTTCTTCCCAACTAAATAATCATCATCAGTTTGGTTAGATGATAAAGCATTGAAGAGATAGACAATTAGACTTTTGTATTGGAGAGATGCATCTCACAATACACTAGACTATTGTATTGGAGGGATGCATCTCACAATACAATAGACTATTGTATTGAAGGGATGCATCTCACAATACACTAGACCATTGTATTGGAGGGATGCATCTCACAATACACTAGACTATTGTATTAAAGGGATGCATCTCACAATACACTAGACTATTGTATTGAAGAGATGCATCTCACAATACACTAGACTATTGTATTGAAGAGATGCATCTCACAATACATTAGACTATTGTATTGGAGGGATGCATCTCACAATACACTAGACTATTGTATTGGAGGGATGCATCTCACAATACACTAGACTACTGTATGAAGGGATGCATCTCACAATACACTACACTATTGTATTAGAGGGATGCATCTCACAATACATTAGACTATTGTATTGGAGGGATGCATCTCACAATACAATAGTCTCGTATTGGAGGGATGCATCTCACAGTACACTACACTATTGTATTGGAGGGATGCATCTCACAATACACTAGACTATTGTATTGGAGGGATGCATCTCACAATACACTAGACTATTGTATTGGAGGGATGCATCTCACAATACATTAGACTATTGTATTGGAGGGATGCATCCCACAATACACTACGCTATCGTACTGGAGGGATGCATCTCACTATACAATTGACACTGATATCGTAGAACACATCTCACAACACACCAAACTCTATTTATTAATTTAATAATCAACATTGCATACCCAGTTGGTAAAGGTATCTGTCTCGCTCCACCAGGAACAGCTACAAACATCACTCACCGTCACCACCATCATTACACCTCAACAACAACTACCAAACCAACCAGGAGTCGACCTTCTAGCCGGAGTCGCTGTACTCCTCGTCGCTGCAGTACCTAATCCCGACTGAGCCGCAGCTAACACAACAACATAACACATAACTCAACACAACCTTCACACACCATATAATCCACTCCTCGATACCTGGAGTCGTAGACGCTGTTCGTGTTCCAGCAACAGCAGCAGCGCCAGCCGCCAACGTGGCAGCACTCGTTCTCTGTTGTGATGCCGTCCTTGCTGCACGCTGATCACGAGACGGCAAGTCTTCCTCCGAATCTTGATTTGCATTCTCAAGTGGATGAGACGATGAATCACTCGTCATTCCAGCTGTCTGTTCTTCGGCTGTGTTTGTTGAATTCGTGTTTACAGTGCTTGCTGGTGGCTCAATTCCGAGAGTCCTCAAATCGTATTCCAACCCGTCAAGCATTATGTCCAGATCACCAGCATATATGCCTTCCTTATTCAACTTGAGAGTCAGTTTTTCACTTGACACTATGTACATAATACAGTGACAATCTCAACGTGTTCCTGCTTCAATTAGTTTACGTTTTCCGTTGTGTTTCCTCAGGAGGTTATTGATATCAACTGTTGCCACACCTAGTTGAATGTCTGCCTTCAGTGTTTTGTGGCTGAAGACTCGAAACTCCATAGAACTCGTGGGAGTGACCAGACTGACACACACATACGCACACTTTTAATGTTAGAGATTGTAATGAGTGTAATTTATGAGATCATTACGTGGATGTCATCTGCATGTGTGTCCATCTGTCGGTCCGTGTGTTTGTTTAACTGTCTGACTGTCTGTCTGTTTGTTTGTTTGTCAAACTCTTTCATACATCACTAATACATTGTGTGTGTGTGTGTGTGTGTGTGTGTGTGTGTGTGTGTGTGTGTGTGTGTGTGTGTGTGTGTGTGTGTGTGCAGTGTTCTCGCCAGTACTGTCAGTACAGTCAAAATGACGGTTGGAAGAGGGAAGGGACGTTTGGAGTGGGAAAACAGCATTTATTGATGATTGGGAACAGAATTGGAAAGCCTTAACAAACATAGTGCGGGATGTTTTCCTACAAGATCCATCACAAATCTAAAGACACTAGCGGTCTTGATGGTCCCAAAGTTGCTATAGAACAATACATATTCTCATGTCAGACACATCTGGTACAGTAATTTTAGGGAGTGCATGGTCTCCTTGTTGGTGTTTGAGGTGAATTCCTGTTGACCTTTCACACAAGAGGTACTAATGAGACTGTGGTTGCAGCAGGTGTTCTACTAATTACTGTTTATCTTCAATCTCATGTTTTGTACACCCCTACTCTTTTAGGTCAGCTCACAATTTCAGTTTTAATTAATTAAGTCAATTTGCCATTGTAATAATAATCTATTGTATTACCTGTCTGTCTGTCTGTGTTATGTTTATTACGTTCAATGAAGTTTATTCAACAATATCTGAGTGGCAATTATATTGAATAGTCTACCAATCATGCAGTAACTATATACACGCTGCCATTCTGACTCTAATAAAGTGATAGACTAATGTCATTGTCACATATGTCAACATCAAACATTTGATGATGTCATTAATTGACGTCATTATTTTTTATGACGTCATATTGACGGTTGGCAAAAAAGTTCTGGCTAGAACGCTGTGTGTGTGTGTGTGTGTGTGTGTGTGTGTGTGTGTGTCTTTGTGTCTGTCTGTCTGTCTGTCTGTCTGTCTATTTGTGTCTGTCTGTCTTTGTGTCTCTGTCTTGTGTCTGTCCATCCTTGTGTCCGTCTGTCTGTCTTTGTGTCTGTCTGTCCATCTGTTTGTCTATTTGTGCTCATAACTCGTATTTTATTTCATTGCAGCTAACCAGCCATTTCACTCTAGTCACTCACATATTAAAATCATCATCCCATTTCGGTTGCCACGTCTTCTTCACAGCCTCTGTCTTTCTACTCGTGTTCTGATCACAGCAAACCTCAACATACGTATCCGGCTTGCCGCCACCTGTAATCACCACATATCAACAAAACTTCAAATAACGTAGCAATCTGACCAAAAGTCAAAGCCAAACACTTGACATTGATATCAATTTTTAAAAACAAACATTATATTTACATGTGACCCTTCAATCGTACATACACGTATATTATCAGTCAATGCATCATCATTGAAGCTGACATGTCAACAATAGAAGTGGCTGGCCTGATTATTAGCGTGAAAATTTGATGACATAATAGCAGCCAGTAAATGCTGACGTAACATGTTGAAGTGATCGTGCGAGTGTTTATACAAACAGCAGCCTCAACATGACAGACTGTCGCTTACCAAACCATCCATCGTTCACCTCCTTCAGTGATGCAGATATTACTAAAAACATAAAAATAGAAAGTGAAAGTACAGAGATTGTGTGTGTGTGTGTGTGTGTGTGTGTGTGCGTGTGTGTGCACGTGCGTGTGTGTGCATCCGTGCGTGCGTGCATTCGTGTGTATGGATGACATGTGGTGTGTTATACCTGTGATGTGCACTTGAGCCAATTTTGCTCTCGGGCGCCTACACAAAGAGAAATATGTGATTTTGTATTAATGAGATAAGAATGTTAATGGTTACTGTGTAGTTCCTGTAGTGGTGTTGCTGGTTGGGCCGTTTTGTTGGGGTGTACTCATCACTTGTGTTTGAAAATACAAACGCTAGAGATGAGAGTTAGTGAAACACGAGCAATACAGATACATACAAAAATCAAATTTGCAGACAAACCAAGAAACAAACAACAAACAAACAAACACACACACACACACACACCAACAAACAAAAAGACAGACAAACAAGTAGACAGACAGACAGACAACCAGACAGACAAATACACATACACACATACATATATACCTGCATACAAACATGCAAACAACCAAACAGACAAACAGACAAAAGACAGACAAACAGACAAATAACAAGACAGATGCAGACAGACAGACAGGCAAACAGACAAATAATCAGACAGACAAACAGAGTTTGGGCCAGACTAGAATGTAATAGTGTTGTTCTTTGAAAATGTATGTATTGACAAACAGACAGACAAACAGACAAGCAAACAGACAAATAACCAGACACACAAACAGACAGACAAACAGACAGACAAACAGACAGACAAACAAACAGACCAACTGACAAATAATCAGACAGACAAACAGACAAACAGACAGACAAACCAGATAGACAAACAGACAGACAAACAGACAGACAAAAAACAGACCAACAGACAGACAACCAGACAGACAAACAGACAGACAAACAGACAGACAGACAGACAGACAGACAAACAAACAGACAAACAGACAAATAACCAGACAAACAAACGAACAAACAAACAGAAGGACAAACAGACAGACAAACAGACAGACAAACAGACAAATAACCAGACAGTCAAACAGACAAACAAACAGAAGAACAAACAGACAGACAAACAGACAGACAAACAGACAGACAAACAAACAAACAAACAGACAAGCAAACAGACAGACAAACAAACAGACAGACAAACAGACAGACAAACAAACAGACAAACAAACAGACAAACAGACAAATAACCAGACAGACAAACAAACAGACAGACAAACAGACAGACAAACAAACAGACAAACAGACAAATAACCAGACAGTCAAACAGACAAACAAACAGACAGACAAACAAACAGACAGACAAACAGACAGACAAACAAACAGACAAACAGACAAACAAACAGACAAACAGACAAATAACCAGACAAACAAACGAACAAACAAACAGAAGGACAAACAGACAGACAAACAGACAGACAAACAGACAAATAACCAGACAGTCAAACAGACAAACAAACAGAAGAACAAACAGACAGACAAACAGACAGACAAACAAACAAACAAACAGACAAGCAAACAGACAGACAAACAAACAGACAGACAAACAGACAGACAAACAAACAGACAAACAGACAAATAACCAGACAGTCAAACAGACAAACAAACAGACAGACAAACAAACAGACAGACAAACAGACAGACAAACAAACAGACAAACAGACAAATAACCAGACAGTCAAACAGACAAACAAACAGTCAGACAAACAAACAGACAGACAAACAGACAGACAAACAAACAGACAAACAGACAAATAACCAGACAGTCAAACAGACATACAAACAGACAGACAGACAAACAGACAGACAAACAGACAGACAGACAAACAGACAGACAAACAGACAGAGAGACAGACAGACAGATAAACAGACAGACAAACAGACAGACAAACAGACAGACAAACAGACAGACAAACAGACAAATAACCAGACAGACAAACAGACAGACAAACAGACAAACAGACAGACAAACAGACAGACAAACAGACAAATAACCAGACAGACAAACAGACAGACAAACAGACAGACAAACAGACAGACAAACAGACAAACCAACAGACAAGCAAACAGACAGACAAACAAACAGACAGACAAACAAACAGACAGACAAACAGACAGACAGACAGACAAACAAACAGACAGACAAACAGACAGACAGACAGACAAACAAACAGACAGACAAAGAGACAGACAGACAAACGAACAGACAGACAGACAGACAGACAGACAAAGAGACAAAGAGACAGACAAGCAAACAGACAGACAAACAGACAGACAAACAAACAGACAGACAAACGGACACAGACAGACAAACAGACAGACAGACAGACAGACAGACAAGACACACAGTTAAATTACACACAGAAACCACACACATCTACACACAACAATCAGCAACCTCCACTTCCCTCCACCAACAAAATTCCCCATGACGACACCAACTGCCACACCCACGCCACCCGACATCCTCCACGTCAACTCTCCACCATATCTACGGCAAGCCATCATCCATCCCACCATATTACATTATCATCTCAAACTCTCAACTCTCCGGCAGGTGTGTCACGTCACTTACAAATTTATCGACCACACCCACGCAGCGCACCAAATCCGCGCAACACGCGAGACTATGAGAAACGAAAGAGGGCGAAACGACACGCAAAGCGCTCGCACAGTCGATTTCGATACGAAAGTTTTGCCGATCGCACTCGTTTCTCGTCGTTTCCGTTTATGCGACACACACACTTCACTCATCGTGATCGTGTGAGCGAGAATAGACGCTTACCTGTCTGTCGTTTGTGTGGAAGAGTCGTGGGTCTGTCACCCTGCTTTCCTTCTCGCCACCAGGTCACGGGATAAACTTAGTTATTACGCATGCGCAGAATGAAACAGAAAATAAGTAAGTGGGCGTGGTTAATTTTAGTTGGATGGCAGGTGTGACTTGGTGCATAGCACGTAGTCTCGCGTAGCCAGACCCCCCGCCGAAATGGAAGGACGCGGCGGAAAGGGGTCTGGCTACGCGAGACTAAGCACGGAGTGTGTTATGTTACGTAAATTAATTCAGACTTAAACTCGGATGTGTAGACAGTTAATCTGCAGGAAGTTAAGTGTTCCAACCCTGGATGTATAATAGCCCGGATGTATTTTAATAAACCCGGATGTATTTTAATAAACCCGGATGTATTTTAATAAACCCGGATGTATTGGCGTTATCCTGTAGCTCAACAGAACATACAACTATGATGTGTTGACTGCTGACATGGATGACTCACCGGGCAAACAATCGAATGAACAAGAGCTTCTTCATATGTTTGAATTCTTTACATACACTCCAATAGTCATATCGTGTCTAACTGTCTGGTAGCAACAGATCTGTTCATGCATTAGATGAAAATTCACTAGACGATGTCAAAGATGCCTACAATAGGCTAACACAACTCTACATGTCGTTTTAATCTCCAGACTTTGGTTTGCCAGATGATCTCCCAGAACGACCTACACAAGACCTTGTCTCAACGAATCGTAAAACAAGTCCAAAATAGTCAAAGAACATGTGGCTATTACGGGTATGTTTGCAAAATGGGTGGGTAAGGATTGTTATGTGTGACATGATGCAAACAGAAAAAACAAATACAGAAAACAAACAAACAAACAGATAGACAGACAGACAAACAGATGGACAGACACAGACAGACAGACAGACAGACAGGCAGACAAAGACACAGACAGCTAGACAGATGGACATACATACATACATACAGACAAATAGACAGACGGACAGACAAACAGAGAGATGGATGTACAGACAGACAACAGAGAGAGACGAACAGACAGACAGACAGACACATGGACATACATATGTACATACATACATACATACATACATTCATACCTACTTACCTACCTACTTACTTACCTACATACATATGTATATATATAGACAGACACATAGACAGACAAAAATACACAAAATATCAACAAAATCAAAATCATAAAAACAAGCACCAAAATAACACGTAGCAAAATGAG
>NC_085088.1:542500-595000 GCF_963422355.1 Corticium candelabrum | reverse complement strand
GCTTGTAAAGCTGCGACTTCTTCTCTGACAAACACAGAAACTGAGTTAGAGGTGTGTGAGTGAATGAGTGGAATGTAATGCTTACTGTGACTGTTGGAGGCTTTCGGTAATTGTGGTGATTTTAGTCTCACTTTGCTGACGATGTTCACTAAGTATCAAAAGTAGTGTTACCTCGTGTGTGTGTGTGTGTGTGTGTGTGTGTGTGTGTGTGTGTGTGTGTGTCTGTGTGTGTGTGTGTGTGTGTGTGTGTGTGCTCTAAGCCACATGCAAAAGCCTCACATCAAAGCCTTGTATTCTTCTGGATCTACTCTATTACACTCCTCAATCAAGTGATTAGTCCGTGCCATCCACCGATCAACCTACACCCACAATACAATCACACACACACACACACACACACACACACACACACACACACACACACACACACACACACACACACACACACACACACACACAAACATGCAAATGTCACCTCATTTTTCAATGCTGCTTTCTCAGCTAAAAGTTTTTCTTTCTGGCCACTCAGAAGTCGATTATTCTCACTCAGTGGCCCCATCTCACCTTCCAACCATTTCACCTGTTTGAAACAAACAAACACCATTGACACAATTTGAACACAACAATATAAGTTTACTGTACAACCTTTGCCTCCAGTTGAGCAACTTGCTGACTGAGATACGTCTTCTCTTCACGTAGAACTTTATTTGAATCTTGAAGGATGCTCAAGTTCTCAACCTGCAGAGACAATTTCATACGTTACACGCAATCAGCCTCAACACAACAAGCAACTTTAACAAAGAAAACGTATTAATTAAATTTCAAATAATGAACTTGAGTATTAACTGCAGACTAATATAATATAATTATAACACACATACACACACACGTGCGCACACACACACACACACACACACACACACACACACACACACATGCACACACACACGTCTCACCTTCTCCATGATTTCTGCATGTTGTGCGGCTGTTTGTGCTGTCAACTGTAATGAGAAATGTAGCTGAATTAGTGGTTGGACCATATGAAGATGCTGTTGATCATGAGTAACCTGTGATCGTTCGCGTTCTTCTGTTAGAGCCGTTCTTGTGTCTTCCAGTTGTCTCTGAAGATGTTCATATTGTTGGCGATATCTAGATATTTTACACCATAAGTACAACTGTATTGTATTAGAGTGATGCATCTCTCAATACACTAGACTATTGTATTAGAGTGATGCATCTCTCAATACACTAGACTATTGTATTGGAGGGATGCATCTCACAAAACACTAGACTATTGTATTGGAGGGATGCATCTCACAATACACTAGACTATTGTATTAGAGTGATGCATCTCTCAATACACTAGACTATTGTATTGGAGGGATGCATCTCACAAACACTAGACTATTGTATTGGAGGGATGCATCTCACAATACACTAGACTATTGTATTGGAGGGGTGCATCTCATAATACATTAGACTATTGTATTAAACGGTTGCATCTCGCAATACATTTGCGTCTTGGATAGATGCACACTACCATAGCAATAACCGTTACCTCACGCTCTCAGCTCCAGAAACTTCACACTTCGTTTCAGCAATCTGTTTTTCTCTCCGCAAAAATCTAAATATCAAATCTACCAACAACTCCAGTCACACATACAACACACCAAAAGCACCGTATAATATCCCACAACTGAGCTGGAGTCTTAGAATGATTGTCTTCTGTCTGAGAAGAAGAATCTCCAGACAAAAATCCAGACAATGCATCAGATAGACTAGGCTGAGCTGCAACTAGCTGTCGACTCAACTAGAAACAATTCAAACAAAAAATCCGTTAAACCAAATAACAACATTGACACACACAAACACATGAATACCCGTTCTGCTTGTTCATGTAAAATCTCATTCTGTTTCTGTAAGTCGTCCATACGTGTCGTCAACTGAGATGATTCTTCACGACTCGCTCGTGTCTTTTCCTCCATCACGGCTTCTATCTGTCGAACGCGTGCTGAAGCATCGTCAGATGCAATGCGTGCTTCATCCAGCTGATCATAAACTTTCTTCAACTGAAACAGCAGTCATCATTACTTATTGAGACAAACACACACACACACACACACACACACACACACACACACACGCACACACGTGCACACATGCACACACACACACACACACACACACACACACGTGCACGCATGCACACACGCACACAACAGTTTAACTTAATTCGTGATTCAAACACACGAGATGTAATCACATACTAGACTTCCGTACCTTCGCTTTCACACTTTGTAGTGACTGGACGTCGGCTGAATGTAACGTCAACTCTCGCTCGTACTTTTCTTGGGCCTAACAAAAAGACAAACAGCATATATTTCACAGAAGTGGAGTAAACCAGCTTGTAGATCCAACTTCGGCTGCTTTCCTTGCTTGCTGTCGACATTCCGTTTGAGCGATGAGTTCACCTTGTTCGGCACCAGTTCGAGCAGCAACAGCGTCCTCTAAATCAGTTTGGAGTCTCAACACTGATCGACGTAGATCTTGAGTCTGAAAAGCAACAGAAGCACTAAACTTACCGAGAAGTAAAACGGTAAACAGTGAAACAGATGAACAGACAGACAAACAGACAAACAGAAAAACAGATTGACAAACAAATGGACAAACAAATAGACAAACAAATGGACAAACAAATAGACAAACAAATGGACAAACAAATAGACAAACAAATAGACAAACAAATAGACAAACAAAAACAAACAAATGGACAAACAAATGGACAAACAAATAGACAAACAGAAAAAAGAGTTACAAATTGACAGACAAATAAAAAACAGATTGACAAAAAAAGGAACAAACGGGCAAACAAATAGACAAACAGAAAACATATTGACAAACAAATTGACAGAAAAATAGACAAACAAATAGACAAATAGACAAAAAGATTGACAAACAAAATAGACAAACAAATAGACAAACAAATTAAAAAACAAATGAACAGACAAATAGACAAACAGATTGAGAAACAAATAGACAGACAAATAGATAGACAGGCATGCACACATGCAGGCAAGCAGACATACAAACAAGCAGGTGAGCAAGACTACACAAAACACACAAACTGATTCAGCGTTTAGTAATGTGTGCTTTCCTACCTGCTCATGCATGTGTTTCTGTAGCTTTTCGTGATCTTGCATAAGTTTCTCTCTCCGTTTCTCTACATCTGCCAGTTTCTCTTTCGTTTTCTCTTCTGATGCAATCGCAGCAGCCAGTCTCGCCTCCATAGACTTTTGGAAGTCACTGTGGGCATGATTTGACTCTTGCAGAGCTTCCTCATTGGCCAAGCTGAGAGCCTTGAATTCATCGGCTCGTTTTATAGCTTGAGACAGCTGCTGATCAACAGCTACACAAGACAAGACAACGTCTGATGCATAATCAAACACTAGATATCTAAACAAAATAAGTAAACATATCCATATGCTTAAAATAAAAAATCTATAAAATCACTAAAAATCGTTAAATTAATAAAAACAATAAAAATCACAAAAAAACAATAAAACTCAATAAAATCAATAAAAAGCAATAAAATTCAATAAAAATCAATAAATAAAAAAATTAATAAAATCAATAAAAATAATAAAAAATTAATAAAATCATTAAACTATAAAATCAATAAAACTCAATAAAAATTAATAAAATCAATAAAAATAATAAAAATCAATAAATTAATAAAAATCAATAAAAGTCAATAAAATCAATAAAACTCAATAAAAATTAATAAAATCAATAAAAATCAATAAATCAATAAAAATCAATAAAATCAATGAAAATTAATAAAAATTAATAAAAACTATTTAAAACTTTTGTAGCACTTCAAAGACAAAGTTTGGAACACAAGTAATAGTGTACAATTCATGCATTCATCTTACCTTCTTTCTGCTCTTGAAGTGATCTGATTTGAGCTCGTAATTCCGACAATTGTTTCTGTTCGTCTGTCTCATCTGCGCTACTTCCAGTCAGTTGTTCAAGTTGCTGTTCACTTTTCTGTAGCCTTTCCTTCAACTCGTTTTCTGTCCTTTCCATAGCAGCGATGTTCGACTGCGATGCAACGAGTTGTTCCTTCACAAGCGACACTTGTTTTCTTTCTTGCTCCAGCCGACTCTGCGTCTCTCTCAATTGCGTCTAGAAACACAAAATCAGTTGAAACTTTTGATGCGCCCGTTTCCTATCTGTTTCACTTGTCACTCGTTGACCCAATGCAATACAATAGAAATTTGTATATTTAATTGAAAAGGCAATATACCTGAACCTGTGTGTGTGTGTGTGTGTGTGTGTGTGTGTGTATGTGTGTGTGTGTGTGTGTGTGTGTGTGTGTGTGTGTGTGTGTGTGTGTGTGTGTGTTTGTTAGTCGTGAACTCGTACACGAGTAGCAGACAATGAACGAATCAGTTTGTTTGTTTGTTTGTTTGTTTGTGTGTGTGTGTGTGTGTGTGTGTGTGTGTGTGTGCGCGCGCGTGCATGCCTGCATGTGTGTGTGTGTGTGCATGTGTGTGTGTGTGTGTGTGTGTGTGTGTGTGTGTGTGTGTGTGTGTGTGTGTGTGTGTGTGTGTGTGTGTGTGTGTGTACCTGAACGAGATGCAGCATGTCATCGTGTTTCTCTCTCTCTGCAGTCGATTCTCGCCTCAGGGTCACCACTTCACGTTCCAAATCTTCAATCTTGCTGCCCAACCGCGTCTTCACTTCTAACTCGCTTCGTTCTAAGTTCTTCTCTAACGTCTGTAGATTGGCGATGACAACATTCTGGCTCTGTTTTTCTCTCATCAGTCCGTCGTTCAGTTGGAGAAGTCGTGACTCGGCAGTCTTCAGTTGATCACGTTCGAGTTTCAACATTTCACATGAACGCTGAAATACAATAAAACACATCAAAATTGAACTACTTTCAGAGCAGTAGGACACCACACAGCCTGTACAGCCATGGCCGCTCAGGTTTACAAGTTGACTTTGGTCTGCATCACTAAAACTGCCACTTCCGGTTTGGTGCTAGGTAATTAAATAAGTAATATATTTTCTCACGGTCTATTACTAGTAAACCGTATATATAAAATGCATATGGACAGAAGTACATTGCCTAACTATTTTATCTCCTGCTTTGAAATGCTGTGAGAACAAGTTGTAACATACATGACAATGTTGTTAATATCAATGGAGCAGAGGTGACAGTCGCCCGTTATTAAGGCACGTGACGAGGGCGTTACCTAAACCACGCCCATGTAACGCGCGTTAGGCCGCGTAGGTTTAAATGTCGCTCCTACAGTACTGACTTTAATACAATAATTTTACATGTTTGTTCTGCTATTTATCTGCACAGCATTTTACCTCTAGCTTTCCCACAGCTTCAGTTGTCTTCAATAACTCCTGCCTTGCCTTCTCTAGATTCATTTCTAGTTTTAATTGTGACTCTGATAGTTTCTGGTTTCTGTCCCTCAAAGAGTCAACTTCTCTTCTATATCCGTCTGTATTTGATAGTTGCATTTGAGCTCGTTCTCCGGCAAACTCTAAGCTGGAAGATAACCGGCTGTTTTCAAGCTTCACCTTTGATGCTTCATCCCTGAATTCCTCTAACTTGGTTTCAATCATTCTGTAATGATTAACAACGATCAAACACACACACACACACACACACACACACACACACACACACACACACACACACACACACACACACACACACACACACACACACACACATGCATGTACATAAACAATGCACAAACAAACAAACAAGCAAACAAACATACAGACAAACAATTAAACAAACAAACAAACAAACAATTAAACAAACAATTAAACAAACAAACAAACAATTAAACAAACAAACAAACAATTAAACAAACAATTAAACAAACAAACAATTAAACAAACAAACAATTAAACAATTAAACAAACAATTAAACAAACAAACAAACAATTCAACAAACAATTAAACAAACAAACAAACAATTAAACAAACAATTAAACAAACAATTAAACAAACAAACAAACAATTAAACAAACAAACAATTAAACAAAGCAAACAATTAAACAAACAATTAAACAAAGCAAACAATTAAACAAACAAACAATTAAACAAACAATTAAACAAACAAACAAACAATTAAACAAACAAACAATTAAACAAATAACAAACAATTAAACAAACAATTAAACAAACAAACAAACAATTAAACAAACAAACAATTAAACAAACAAACATGCAAGCAAACAAACAATTAAACAAACAAACATGCAAACAAACAAACAATTAAACAAACAAACAAGCAAACACACAAACAACAGACAAACAAATAAACACACACACAATGTTGACATATCTGATCTCTTACCTGGAATATTCAGCTTTCTCTTTCTTGTACGACTCAAATTCACTCTGTAATTCTTTCAGTGCGCCTCGTGCTTCAGCTACCTCATCAGACTCAAGACCTCCAACAGCAACAACATCACTTGCATTTAATGATGTAGACAATTTAGCAGGAGAGCTGCCCTGAGCGAGGACACGATACATATCACGCTGACGAACAATAGCTTCAACCTTGAAAATGACAAAACGAGTTAGTGAGAAATAAAGAAAAAGATGACAGACAGACAGACAGACAGACAGACAGACACAGACAGACAAACAGACAGACAAACAGACAAGAAGATACATCACTATAAAAACTACATAACCATCACCATTTCAGACTGCCTTGCTCTTGCTTGTCGTAACTCGTCCAGCTGACTCGATGCAACCTGAAGCTGCTGCTGCAACTCAGTAATCCTGCAAGCAATTCACACCACATACCACAACACACCGACAAGACATTCCAAACACGCAACACACCGAGCATCTGCTTGTGCTTGCTCTGCCTGCTCTTTTTCTTCGCTCAACTCCCTCACCACGGACAGTAATTTCTGGTTCTGCTGTTGTAATTCCTGAATGCTCCTGAAGGCAACCAGCGTGCTGGAGATAACCTGTGACGAACTGCTGACGTTGGAACCTTCATCTCGATGCAGCAACGGATCGCACGTTGAGCTCAGACCACCACGAGCTTCCTCACACTCTTTAAGCAAAACTCGAACCTACACACACGTGCGTACAAAGACAAATGCAGAGGAGTCGTCACATGTAGTAGTACATGCATAATCAATGTACGTATGTGATAGTGTGTACCGTATTTCTGCAAATAGTGCCCCATGCTCAAATAGTGTCCCATGCTCAAATAGTGCCCTATAATGAAATAATAATACTCCATGGCATGGTGACCCTATAATGAAATAATAATGCCCCATGGTAACCCATAACAAAATAATAATTCCCCATGGTGACCATACAGGGTTCTCCCAGGATTTCAAAATAGCGTGACGGAGAAGGACGGCAGTTGCAAGACATGCCCCTTTCCGCGACAGACACTTAGATACCCAGACCTTATCCGGGTCATACCGACTGTGTTTGTGCTTTCAAGACTTGGAGTTAGACGTACTGTCGTCGGGAGCGGCAGAGTCAGACTGTGACTTATTGTGGTCAGCCTGAGGCAGAGCTCCTTGATCCACTTGACTGGAACTGGTTTCCTCCCGGGTCGTTCCTCTTAGCTTCTGTATCTTTGGGGCAAGCTCTCTTTGACTTTCACCGCAATACAGGAAAAACAAAATTAATGAGCCTGCCACTTTCCTCTTCATCTCCGTGTTCGTTTACGCACGCTCACATTAATGCACACATCTGCATAGCTTCAAAATTCCAGACCTTTCTCACGTAAACGAAACGTCTGGCCATCCTAAATTGACTTCAAAAGTGGAAGAGATAAGTGGTTGACCACGAACTCGTTCTTCAGTGACTAGCCAGAAAATAACGACTTTCACAGTCAATTAGAATGCAGATCTTCCCTCGTTTTTCTTTACACGCGATTGTACTTGGTCATGTGGATGGGATTTCTCAGGGTGGCGCTGCACCACACTACCATGCTTTAGGGAGAACCCTGCCCTATAATGAAATAATAATGCCCCATGGTGACCTTATAATAAAATAATAATGCCCCATGGTGACCCTATAATGAAATAATAATGCCCCATGGTAACCCTATAACAAAATAATAATGCCCCACAGTGACCCTATAACGAAATAATAATGCCCCATGGTGACCATATAAATAATAATTCCCCATGCTCGATTAGTGCCCACTGGGGTAGTATTCAAACCCAGTTACATGCATGTACGTCTATCAATGTGTATGGTTGAGATAAAATGAACACCCAGATAGAATCACTGACTGACGAAGAAGATTCAATGATATACAACAAACCAGGAATACGACTTAAGTGAAGTGAAAGTATCCTGCTGCTCCTAATGTTTTTCAGCGTAATGACCTTTTCAAAAATTTTGCTTTCAAAAAACAATAATGGTTACAGAAAAACAATATTTTGTCTCAAAAAGTGTCGGTTGTCTGGGCTTTTGGTTTTTGCGTGTGCGCATGAAAGATCGTCAAAAATGGCCACTAGACACAAGTGTGCAGCTCAAGATGCCAACTAGAAATGTTTATGTTTGTCTGTCTGTCTGTTTGTCTGTCTGTTTGTTTAGAGAATTGAATCAGTTTGAAAGAATAAATAAACAAATAATTAAATTAAAAAATTACTAATATTGCACATCAAAACCTTGAAAAATTAAGATTCGTAAAAAATTCTAAATTATATTTGGAGTCTCGAAAAACACTAAGAGCACTAGGGTACACAAGATACATACCAGTAAGACTATAAGATTAGATTACGGTAGTTTTTTCGTTCTTTTGTGTAGCATGTTACATTGTTGCACACAAACAATGCAACAGTCTTTCCGCTTACAAAATAATAATGCCCCTAAGCCCATGTTTTAGAACTATGAAAAAATAGTGCCCCATGGGGCACTAATCATAGAAATACGGTATGTATGTGTGTATATACCATTATTACCCCACCCCCAATAGTTGGCCAGAGACAAAGATCAAGTATGGGATGGAGCCTTACTCAAAACTTGACACCTAAAGTTGTTAATTGGTGAAAGTGATTGATTAATTGACTTAATTAAACAGCATGTTGCTACACTATAGTAGAGCTTCAAACCACCTCCACTACCTAAAATATAGAAACCTAATCTTCTATATGTATCAGAGTCATTAGAACCTTCAACATGATCGACAAGTGGAAGTTGAATGTCAGCATCTCTACAGGTACAAATCTAGCAAACAGTGACTGTGGAAAGCACCAGTTAGCATTAATTAAAGGACTAAGAGGTGTGAAAATACTTGGACAAAGTTGGGGTGGGGGCTTACTTGAGTGTTGGTGTAATAATCAAGTGAGTATGGCAATGCATTCTTAATACATACGTTGTAGTTACACTGTGTTCAAGTTGAATGTTTTACTAAAGTTATGTGGTAACGTACCTGCTGTCCGAGGTCGGCTGTTTGCTCTCGTAATCGTCTGTTCTCTCGTTTTAAGAAATTGGTCTCTTGAATGGCTTGTTCAGTCTCATCGCTTCTACGTTCACACTCCTAGAATACAACATGCTCTATTTCAATAATTATGACAAATAACAAAATAGAAATAAATAAAAATAAAATTAATATTAAAGTTAAAACAAAATTAAAAAATAAAAATTAAATTAATTAATATAAATAAAAAAGAAAATTACATAAAAATTGAATAAGTAAAAATTAGATTAATTAATATAAAATTTAAAATTAAAATTAAATGATAAAATAACAAAATAAAAAGGAAAAAATATAAATTAAAACAAATTAAAAATAAAAAAATAAAAATAACATAAAATAACAAATTAAAAATAATATGAAATAAAAAATACAAAATTAAATTTAAATAAAATAAAAATAATTATATAAAAATAAAAAAAATAAAAAATTAAAATTAAAATGAAACAATATAAAATAAAAAATAAAAATAGAATACAACAATATAAAATAAAAACAATAAAAATAAAAAAAAAAAAATGAAAATAAAATAATCTAATATATAAAGCTCAAATTGTCTGTCTGTCTGTGTGTGTGTGTGTGTGTGTGTGTGTGTTCGCGTTTGGCGGCTACGTCTTCTGTCCGTTCGTAACCAAAATCAGTACGCACACTCGACATGCACAGGGGAAGGTTTGCATAAAATAATTAAAAAAATTATGCACCAGGTCCCCTCTCGAGGGGTCCACCACCGCGTAAAATTTCTCGATGACGCAAACGCTACACATTCCGGTTTATTCGAACACACGCCCACATCAGTCCTGTGTAGACTGTATGCATCATTGTCCTTCACAAAGCTTCGAGCAATTGAATATCTATTGCCGACGAAACTTACTCTTCTAGCGCTTTCGTTTCTCTCCAAATTCTAATTGCATTTGCACTGAATCCAACCTACACGTTTTCTGCAGCAAGCCCTACATGGGGAGTGTGTCGATTTCTATCGAAACAAGTGTGATGAAAAAAATTCAAATTCATTCAGCATATCCGGGACCTCGCAACAAAGATTGCACGTGACGTGTCCACAGACCTATCTTTACACTACAATATCTTGCCCGTACGAAGGACGGGCCATGGATCCTAGTATAAAATAAAATAAAAATAAAGTATAAAATATAAAATAAAAAATATATATAAATAAAAATAATAAGTAAAAATAAAAATAAAATAAAAAGTACAAATAAAACCAACTGATGCTGTCACTCACATTCATTGTGTCACTCAATCTTAGTGACAAGTGCTCGTTCATTTTCAACGTCTCTTCAAATTCCCTCTTCTGCTGCTGCAACACGGGAGCTTTCTCCTCCAGTTCCTGCACATCTCACCATGTCAACATTCACCTTGATATCAACTGATTAGAGAGAGACGTCTAACTCTCAAGATCTCGTTGAGATAATCATTGAGACGTTTGTTTTCTTCCTTCTCCTGGCGTAATGCATCACTCGTCTCCACATATTCACTGTAGATCTAACAAGACAATACAATATCACACATTACATAGTGCATATGATAAGATATTTGTAGAAAATTTATTTTATTTTATTTTATTATTTTGGCAAATTGGTGATTTATGAGTCACCACCAATACAAATTTCCTATCATTCTTACAAAACGTGAGTGACATCACAAACCACGTGCGCTAACTTTTACGACAATGTACTAGCACCTCCATATTGATATCGTATTTACAGACATACAGACAAATGGATGGATGGATAGACAAACAGACAAACAGACAGACAGACAGACAGACAGACAGACAGACAGACAGAAAAACAAACAGACAAAACACACATACACACACGCGTGCACGCACACACACACACACACACACACACACACACACACACACACACACACCTTCAACCGCCCATTCACATGAATGATGGAGACACGTAAAAAGCGTAAGAAAAAGGAAGTCACTATCTGGTAAATACGTCACAAATCTAAATACATTGATGACATTTATGTCTTTTCTTGTCACTCTCTCGTGTGAATAAACGACTGCATCTGTCGCACTTGACTCCGGCCTTTGCTCGTTCCCAGGGATCTAGACAATTTTGTCCTCTATTGCAATTGTGTCTTTTTTCCCTGTCTGTGATTTAAACAGTCGCTTGCAGGTAGCGCACAGCAGAGGCTGTTGGTCTTGACATCTGCTGGGATCGGCTCTGTGACAAGCCTTCTGACTACTTTGGGCATTTTCTAATTCTACTCATGAAGTGACAATTGAGTTAATTTTGCTAGTACAGACGTTCTTCAACTTCTGCATGTCCTGCATAAGCTGGGACCAAGTGCTTGTTAGGCCAACCATTTTTAGGTCTTTTACAATCCTGTCTTTCCACCTTAGTCTGACCCCATGCGCTGGACGAGTTGATGGTAGCCACGCATGAAGCAGCTGCTTGGGCAGACAATGATCTTCCATACGTTCTAGATGACACACACACACACACACACACACACACACACACACACACACACACACACACACACACACACACACACACACACACACACACACACACACACACACACACCTGAAAACATCACAACCTCACTCTGCTGTGCTAGCTAGGTTGTAACAACTATACTACAGACCAACGCAGACAACATCAACGTGTGTAATCCAGCACATTTAAACTACCTGTGTCAAAGTCATTCCTGACTTCAATAACGAGCTTGTCGTCGCCGCTGTTGGGCAAAGTTCCTTCAATGCATCTTCAGACATCGAAGCTACACCTACCACACAAAAGTAATAAACACCATACTTTCTATTAAGAAATAGTTGCGTATGTGCCTCGTTGTCTGGCAAGTTCCAGCAGTTCATTAGCATCCTCTAGTTCACCCTTCAGCTTGTTGACCATCTCATCTAACATGTAATATCAGTGTACGTTAAATGTGAAGTGTTTTGAGTGTGGAAACTAACTGAGTTCGTTGACTCTTGCAGCAGATGTGTAATGTAACACTTCGACTTCTTTTTGTTCTATAACAAGCATGAAATTAAATATCAACCCTGCAGTAATGATAACAATGTATTAGTAATTATATATATATACTAACAATTGGAAATTACAAATAATTATTTATTTATTTGTTAATAATTAATACTGGTAATTACATAACAATTATTTATTTATTAACTATTAATAATTAATAAAAAATAAAATAAAATAAAATAAAAAATTAGTGTAGGCCTGGAAACAGTCGACCACATTGTGGCAGGCTGTAGTGCTTTGGCACCGACGGACTACACTGATCGACACAATCAGGTGGCATCCATCATTCACTGGGATGTTTGGTGCCTTTTTTGGGGTTCCAGTGGAGAGCAGATGGTACGGGCATCATCCTGATAGGCTTGTGGAGACAGATGACATTACTATGATGTGGGATACCACCATCCCCACTGCCAGGAAGATTAAAGCCAATCGTCCAGACATCTGTCTCAGAAATAGGAAGACAAACACTTGTCTTCTTATTGATATCAGCTGTCCTGCTGATGGCAACATTGGCAAGAAACATGCTGAGAAGTTGGCGAAGTACAGCTACTTGCAAGTGGAGATAAGCCACATGTGGCATTGTCGAACACTGGTGGTTCCGGTGATCTTGGGAGCTTTGGGCACAGTGCACGCAGGTATTGCACGGTGGCTGGACATTATTCCAGGTCATCACAACCTGCAGCACTTACAGAAAACAGTGCTTCTGGGATCTACTCGGATCCTTCGTAAAGTCATGTCTTCTTTCTAGACAGCCGTGATGATCTAAGTACTTCTGAAGCAGGGTTTGCTTCCAGTACTTGTAATAGACTTTACAAACCACACTGATCTGGTTGAGCACGACACACATTTATTAACTAAAAAAATTAATATAATTATTTATTACATATTACTAATTAATTATTAATAATTAATTAAAACTATTTTATTAAATATTAATTATTATGTAATTACTAATTGTTAATAAATAAATAAATAATAGTCAGTCTATTTTACTCATATCCATAAGCTCAAATCAAGTAGAACACACCATTTAACTTTATTTCACAATATTCAAGTTTCACTTTACATTGTCATTTACCTTCAACGGATTTGCCATAAAGTTGTTGCAGCTCCTCAACGGCTGTTATTAGTTCTTCGACTCTCTTCTCTGATTCAGTAGCCGACGTCTGATACAATGTAGATAGTTTGGTTTGAGCAGATAACTCCTTCCTGAAGTGCTCTTCACATTGAAGCTTTTCCTCTCTAGCCTACATAGAGACAACACCATTTCACTAAAACAATTTAGCATGTCGCTATCTGTCTGACTGTCTGTCTGTCTAGTATCTGTGTGTGTGTGTGTGTGTGTGTGTGTGTGTGTGTGTGTGTGTGTGTGTGTGTGTTTGTGTGTGTGTCTGTCCGTCTGTCTGTCTATCTATCTGTCAACGGTATTATATTTTCATAAATCAGAACTATTACAGACTAAATCAAACTAAGCAACGCACAATACACTACACAGTGTTCTCCCCAGAAATCTTAGAAGGCAGAGCGGAATACTCCGTAAAGTGGGCGTTACCCAATGCCACGCCCAATGGCAGTTAAATACCAACTTGCACATGAACACCAGCTGTGAACGCATGGTTAGTTAAGGCTGCATGCGTGGGTGTAAAAGTGTTAGTGTTCCGCACAATTAGATGCCACCCCTTACTTAGTTAATTAGTTTAATAAGCTTACTTGAGATCCTCAAGTCTTGGCATCTGGATGATCTAATTTACCTAAAAGCTTAATTACCTAGAATAAGGCAGAGCGGCCCGCTCTACCAAAAGATCCTGGGGAGAACACTGCTACAGTTGACCCTAGCAGGGTCTTACAATGACAACTAAAGAACAAAAATTAACTGTGTCTGTCTGTCTTCTTGATAACGTGGATGGACATCATGAAGTGCATGGCCACCATAGACGACGCCTAGCGCTGACGCGAGGTAAAGATGCATACAATCCATGATGACAATGTTGATACAGAGGAGCACACAATACGGGTAGAGGAAGACGTGTGTGTGTGTGTGTGTGTGTGTGTGTGTGTGTGTGTGTGTGTGTGTGTGTGTGTGTGTGTGTGTGTGTGTGTCTATCTGTCTGTCTATCTGTCTGTCCATCTGTGTGTCTGTCTTAGTAATTGTCTATTTGTGTGTCATGTGTGTGTGTGTGTGTGTGTGTGTGTGTGTGTCTGTCTATCTGTCTGTCTGTCTAAGTCAGTAACTGTCTATCTGTGTGTCTGTGTCTGTCTATCTGTCTGTTTGTGTGTATGTTTGTGTGTCTGTCTATGTGTCTGTCTATCTGTCTGTCTGTGGGTCTGTCTATGGGTCTGTCTGTGTGTCTGTCTATCTGTCTCTCTGTCTATCTGTCTGTCTGTGTGTCTGTCTATCAGTCTGTCTGTCTGTGTGTCTGTCTGTCTGTGTGTCTGTCTATCTGTCTGTCTGTGTGTCTGTCTATGTGTCTGTCTGTATGTCTGTGTGTCTGTCCATCTGGCTGGCTGTGTGTCTGTCTATGTGTCTGTCTGTGGGTCTGTTTGTGTGTCTGTCTATCTGTCTGTCTGTGTGTTTATCTATCTGTCTGTCTGTGTCTGCCTGTGTCTGTCCATCTGTCTGTCTGTGTGTCTGTCTATCTGTCTGTCTGTGTGTCTGTCCATCTGTCTGTCTGTCTGTCAATTGCTTCATCCATAATTTATCACTTCAAACGTATACAACCTACATAAACATCACCCCTAAAACCTACTTACACAAGCTCACACATAACCCTTCCATCATTACCACCACTAACATTCCATTAAATTCAAACTCCAAAATCAATCAATTAATTAAAAGCCACGCCCACCTGCTTCAATTTATCCAAGTAGACTTCTAGTTTTGCGTCTTTCCCCTTCATCGTTTGCTTCATCTCTTCAACAAGTGACTCCAATCTTGTCAACTAGTACACACCACATGATGCAAACACAAAACATTACAACAACACATCAACACAATAATCGTCATTACCTGTTGTGACTTGTCACTGAGTTCACTTCTCAGTGAAACCCGATCAGAAGCCTGTAGTGTAAGGCACACCAAATGTTGATATAGATGTAAGTGGGAGAGACAGGTATTTTTGTACGTATTCGTTCTTTAGCTGGACGAGAGTTTCTGCCTTGTTCTTCAGCTCTGTTTGTAGCCACTTGTTTTGAGAATCAAGTAGATCTTTTTCTTGTTGGAGTCGTTGCTCGCGAAACTAAAATAAACGAAATACAAGTAACAACTGTTGATGTAAACAAACAAAAAACAAACAACAGACCAACAAAAAAACAGACACACAAACATACAAACAAACATACAAACAAACAGACAGACAAACAGACAAACAAACAGACATACAAACACAAACAAATATAGTATACTACCACAAAAACAAAATACACAAGGTAAAATACAAACAGAGAGATATAAACAAACAGACACACAAACCAACAAACAAAGACAAACATACACAAACATTAAAACAGACACACACACACACACACACACACACACACACACACACACACACACACACACACACACACACACACACACACACATGCACACACACACACACACACACACACACACACACACACAAAAGAGCAAACCAAAAACGCATACAGGAGAGAGACAACTATTAGACGACTGTACTGATACCTGGAATGTAATCTCTCTGCTTTGAATCTCATCCACCTTGACTTGGACTTCACCGTGAAGCTTACTGGCAGTAGTCACTCGCTCACTCATTCTGTGCCATTCCTCTAATACATCACAATTACAATTGGATTTGGTTCATTGTGATTGTTGTGTGTTAATTTTCAACAGCAGTAACCATTTAGTCTTGTTATCTCTGTGTTCCTCCGATCAAGTGTTTCCAGTAGCTCTTGCTTCTCGCTCTCAAGTTTTTGTTGGATAATGTGAGATTCTCTCTGTAAATGACAAACAATGGCTGAGAAATAGACAGACAGACGGGCAGACAAACAAATAGACAAACAAACAGTCAAACAGACAAACAAATAGACAAAGACTAAACAAATATGACAAACAGACAGACAGACAGACAGAAAATCAAACAAGGCAGAGTATAAAGACTATTGGCATCAAAGAATTGCCATTCAATTGTAACATTGCAATGCCAATGTACTTCTGAAGAAAATCAGTAATGCCTTGTCAGGACAGACCAAGTGCCTAGACTCGTAGATGTTCTATGGAAAAGGGATCACATGATCCCTTTTAAATGTGATCCCTTTTAACCAATTAGTAGTTAAATATATATTGTATTTAGTTGTTAGTTGTTTTCTCTTGCTTTATTGTCATAGGACAAACGTAGTTAGCCATTTGCTATTGTATCCTAATTCAAATACGGAAAATATATGACAGACAGACAGACAGACAGACAGACAGACAGACAGACAGACAGACACACACACACACACACACACACACACACACACACACGGAGATCTCAAAGCCACCTACAACAATTTCTCAATTGGAGGTGGGAAGAGCTGTTTAATCTGGGAAAACCTTCACACAAGAAAGCATCCTACGGGAGTGAGGAGACAAGAAGAGCGGCTGCCCTGAGGCTAGTCAGATGTGGCGGGTTGTCAAGGGATTCCAAAGTTCTTACCAGTAAAGGCTTAGCGCCTGCTTTGAAGCACACCATCAAAAAAATTAGAAAGCAAACATCCTTCCAGGTCAAAGAATGTTGCCTCCCCTACTGCCCCAGGCAAAGATTCAATCAGTCTGTCCAAGTCCTTGTGGTTTGACGCAATAAAGAGATCTCCTAGGGGGTCAGGTACTGGCCCTTCTGGTTGGCGATTTGAACACTTCAAGGCTCTTGTTGAAACAAATCCACAGCTGACTACCTATTCTCTGCTTGTGGAATTATAGCAAAAGAAGCTTTGCCTTTTGTAGCAGTGAAATTACTTTCATCTTCAAGATTGATCGCCCTTCCTAAAGCAAATGGAGATGTCAGACCCGTTGCCATTGGGGAATGCCTCCTACGTTTAACAGCTCGAGCAATATGCATGCAAATGAAAGAGGAATTTGAAAATTTCTTTTTTCTCCCATACAGCATGGCGTGTCAACTCCAAATGGCACTGAGCTGATTATTCACCATATTGATCTCATCTTACAACAAAACCCAGAGTGGATAGCAATGAAAACTGACATAAAAATGCATTCAATTCTGTTAGCAAACATCGTTTAATGCAGAATTTGTCAGCGTCTTTTCCTGAGCTATCAAGTCATGTTTTCCAGATGTATGGGTCTTCAAGCTTCCTGATTTTCATGCAAGACACATTGTCAGTATTCATTTCATCAGAGGAAGGGGTCCACCAAGGAGATCCCTTGGGCTCTGCTCTTTTCGCTACTGCAATTCACCCAGTTTTGAAGGAATTGCAAAGCGCCATCCTAGGATTCATCTCCTTGCTTATCTGGATGACGTATTCGTATTGGGTTCATCAGAAGATGTTTTGTCTGCATTTCATGATCTCAAGAATAGCTTCTCTGCTCTGTTGCTTGATGTTGCCAATCACAAGAGTGAGATCTTCTGTCCGTCTGCCACTGCTGTTGTTCGTGACACTGTTCAAAATCCTTTCAAGTTCGAAGGTTGCCTCTTCCTAGGAACTCCAACTGGAACATTGTCTTATGTCACTTCTGTTTGTTGTGACATGGCTCAGTCTGGATCCAACTTGTGTAGCCAGCTCTTGAAATTGGATGATGCTCAGGCTGCCAACCTATTGCTACGTAAGTGTCATGTCCCTAAACTGAATAATTTGGCAAGAACTGTTCGTCCTGACCTTCTGGTCCCAGCTACAACTATTCATGATTCACAAACACACTCAACCTTTGTCGTCTTATAGGCTATGATTCACTGCCTAACAACACCTGGCAGCAAATTTCTCTTCCAATCAATATGGAAGGATTTGGCTTGACATCTCTAGCATCTGTTTCTCGTCCTGCATTTGTGGCATTTTGGGCTCATGCAGCTGTCGAATTGCCCTTTTGTTTTCAATCTATATTGCCATCCATCAATAACTTCGTCAAATCATCAGATCTGCCCGTGGTAAGAGCGCAGGTGCCTGGTTGTCTGCCTTACCAACCGATCAAGAGTTCGCACTCTCTACTTACGACTTTCGTTTGGCAACTCTTCTTCATCTGGGGATGCCCATTCCTCTGTCTGATTGGTCTGGATCATGTAACTGTGGCACTCAGCTGGACAACAGTGGTTATCACCTGCTGACCTGCAAAACAGGCAAAGGGCCAGTTTGGTCCAATGACACCATTGCTACTACTTGGGGAGATGGCTTTCAAGACAAACATTCACACTTCAAGCGAGAACCAAGACATCTTCATTCTAGCTTTGATTGTAGAACTGATCTTGTGACGTTTGACTCAGCTTCAGGGACTAATGTCAAATTAGATATTGCACTAGCTCACCCTTGGAGCTCAGATACCTTCCCCAAGTCAGCTGAAATTGATGGAGCAGCAGCCAAGCGGCGAGAAGAAAGCACTCCAGATACAAGAAAGAGAGACTTCCTGGTGGCACGTCTGTTTCCCTGATTCTTTTGGTCTTGGAGCACTACGGAAGATGGGGCGAAGAGGCATGGAAGTTCCTTCAAAAGTTGGCAGAGCAGTCATCAGATGAATTTGGTCGACCCAATCGTCCAGAATTCTTATATTTTTGGAGGAAAAGATTTGCAATCCAACTGCAAAGATGTAATGCCAGCGTCATCAGAAGAAAAGCGTCGGCACTCTGTGCAACTGAAGAATTCTCTAGCAGCACCCAGTTTTTCAGCCATTAGTTGGCTGAAAGCTGGGTAGTAGCATAATTTTTTAGCTGCTATGTGTACACATATGTGTATTTTCATGTAGCTTGCAAACTTTACTTTTTTGCCTTTTACTGATATGTATTATAGTTTGATGTTTGAAATATATGTATTGACAGATAGACAGACAGACAGACAGACAAAGACACTCACAAACAGACAGAAAGACCAACAAACAGATATTCTCCAACATGTAAACTCAAACCTCTATGTAATCAGAGTTAAGAACTGACTGACAAGCTCCTATACCTGCTGCAATGCAGAAGTATCTCTAGCGGTTTCTGTAGCTTCCAGAGTCTTCTGTAGATGAGTTGATTCAGTCACTAAACACCAACACAACTCACTACTAGACATTCCAACAAGAACAACATCTTTCCAATTTTTTGCATGAAACTTGGAGTTTGTGCAAACATTTCCAGTCCAAATCGGACGACTGGAATAAGTAGTGAGATAATATTATACCTTTCAGTGAAAGGTCATGATTCAACTTGTTGTTCTCACGCTGTGCGACATCTAAACGTTGTAAGGTAACCGTCAGGTCTTTCTCCAACTGATGAAACTTTGTTTCTACCAACACAAATATCAATCTAATATTACAACTTTAATTTATTTAATTAATTAATTATTTAGTTAATTATATATTTATTTATTTAATTAATTAATTATTTAGTTAATTATATATTTATTTATTTATTTATTTAATTATTTAGTTAATTATATATATATTTATTTAATTAATTATTTATTTAATTATATATATATATATATATATATTTATTTATTTAATTAATTATTTAGTTAATTATATATTTATTTATTTATTTGTTAGTCAAGGAGTTAACAAGAAACAGACACAGACGTGTATGAATGGATACCCTAACTGCCTACACTACAGACTGCTGATCTACTTGACCACAACACAAACAAAAATAACAAGTGGGGTCTTTACCCCATCTGGGCGCCCACCAACCTGGCAGGTGAGCCCAGTAGGGTACATGTTTCTGTGTGGTCCACACATGATCAATGACTAGCCAATTCGATATAGATTGCAGGCATTAGGGTGGCCACAAACATGGGGACTAGTGGTTAGCGACAATGGCTACCACTCCATGGTTTGGGGATTCAAAACCCAGTGACGACAGCAAATTATGAAACTTGTCTGTCTTTCTCTCTCGTGTTTCTCTAGCTTTATCCATAAGACTATGACTATGACGCATTTCAGTCGCTGGGGAGTTTCTGTGGTCTGGCGAAAGGTCCGTTGACGATGACATTCAGTGCTTTCCTGGTAGTCATTGATATCCACAAGGCGTGCTGTCCAGATGGGGGTAAAGACCCCACTTGCCCATTATGGAAGGACATAACGACACAATAATAACATGCTGAGAAGTTGGCAAAGTACAGCTACTTGCAAGTGGAGATAAGCCACATGTGGCATTGTCGAACACTGGTGGTTCCGGTGATCTTGGGAGCTTTGGGCACAGTGCACGCAGGTATTGCACGGTGGCTGGACATTATTCCAGGTCATCACAACCTGCAGCACTTACAGAAAACAGTGCTTCTGGAATCTACTCGGATCCTTCGTAAAGTCATGTCTTCTTTCTAGACAGCCGTGATGGTCTAAGTACTTCTGAAGCAGGGTTTGCTTCCGGTACTTGTAATAGACTTTACAAACCAGGCTGATCTGGTTGAGCACGACAATAATGACGACAAACATAGAAAAACGGTGCTGCCTAAGTCAAACTTTAAAATTCAATAAATAATTCCATTTCTATCCGAATTAAACCAATAGTTGCCATTCATCGTATCCACATCTTTGCTTCTCACCTGACGTCAAAACAAGACGTTCTCTTTCCGATTTCGCCTCATCGACCGTCAAACAGAGGTGCTGCACTTTCCTCTCGTAAACAGAGATAAATCGCTGAAGTAGAACGCTGAATCCGTGTTTCTCCAATAGACTAGCTACAAGAGCAGCTTCCTCCGCAGTTGCGGCGCCAGCATCGACTAGAGCAGCGTTCACGTTTACTTCTTCCGCCATACTAGAGCTCGAGTATCCCGTATATTCTTAACGTATCCCGTATGTAAACACATAGTTTGCAACAGATGTTGTGTGTCGTACAGAATCAACTTGTTTGCACTACGTATCAATCACTCAGCCAGTAGACTACAATTATTACTAACAGTAAACAAATCATTACTGTTAAATAATTTAATTAAATAATACATTTACTTAATTAGTTAAATACTTTAATTAAATAATACATTTACTTAATTAGTTAAATACGTTAATTAAATAATATATTTACTTAATTAGTTAAATACTTTAATTAAATAATACATTTACTTAATTAGTTAAATACTTTAATTAAATAATATATTTACTTAATTAGTTAAATAATTTAATTAAATAATACATTTACTTAATTAGTTAAATACTTTAATTAAATAATACATTTACTTAATTAGTTAAATACTTTAATTAAATAATATATTTACTTAATTAGTTAAATACTTTAATTAAATAATACATTTACTTAATTAGTTAAATACTTTAATTAAATAATATATTTACTTAATTAGTTAAATAATTTAATTAAATAATACATTTACTTAATTAGTTAAATACTTTAATTAAATAATACATTTACTTAATTAGTTAAATACTTTAATTAAATAATACATTTACTTAATTAGTTAAATAATTTAATTAAATAATACATTTACTTAATTAGTTAAATACTTTAATTAAATAATACATTTACTTAATTAGTTAAATACTTTAATTAAATAATACATTTACTTAATTAGTTAAATAATTTAATTAAATAATACATTTACTTAATTAGTTAAATACTTTAATTAAATAATATATTTACTTAATTAGTTAAATAATTTAATTAAATAATACATTTACTTAATTAGTTAAATACTTTAATTAAATAATACATTTACTTAATTAGTTAAATACTTTAATTAAATAATACATTTACTTAATTAGTTAAATAATTTAATTAAATAATACATTTACTTAATTAGTTAAATACTTTAATTAAATAATACATTTACTTAATTAGTTAAATACTTTAATTAAATAATATATTTACTTAATTAGTTAAATAATTTAATTAAATAATACATTTACTTAATTAGTTAAATACTTTAATTAAATAATATATTTACTTAATTAGTTGAATAATTTAATTAAATAATACATTTACTTAATTAGTTGAATAATTTAATTAAATAATACTTTTACTTAATTAGTTAAATCACTAATTTTAGTATCATGCTTTACATTTAATTACTTTAATTAATCAATTTAAATAATTAAGTTTGCAAATATGACATTTAATTAAAACAAATAATCTAATGTCGAGTTGCTTGCTTTTATTATTAGTTAATTAATTAGCACTTTGGTTAGCAGTTTAGCCCCTTAATTTTGCGTAGCCAGACTACGTACCGCCGCGTCACGTGAATTAATTAAATTAACTAAATATAATAAAATAAATTAATTAAACTACGCTTGGCAATTAACTAAATAAAATAAAATAATTAAATTAACTAAATAAAATTAAATAAATTAATTAAATTAACTAAATAAAATAAAATAATTAATTAAATTAACTAAATAAAATAAAATAATATAATAAATTAAATTAAATTGAATTAATTAATTACTTCAGCTCAGACATAACGCGGCGGTTGGGTCTGGCTACACGCGACTACTAGACCCAGCGCGACCCAGAGCTACACTACATATGTCCTTCAAACTGGCAGACCAGAGAGCGCGCGCTAAAGTTTGCGCGCTGCGTGCCTCTCTTGTCTGGAAGTTCGAGGCTCTCACATATCTCTGACACATAGAATACCAGGATATATACGGCTCTGACACATACGTTGTAATGACCGTATGAGATACGCCCATGCTATGAATGTATGATGATGTCTACACATGAACCACTTCATTAATTTTGTCCGGACAAATTATTCAACAAAAAATTCATCGCCCTACAATCAATTAAGCTCTACGTATTGACTAGTAATCACACACCTATATTATGCATTTTACAGACTGCCCACTGCGCACGCGCGTCTTACTAATTCCAGCAAGAAGCGGAACTTCCACCGAAACGGCCGTGCCAAAGCATTATGGACGAAGCGATGAGCTTATCGAGCGTGGGTTCGCTATTCCAAGCTCTCTTCTCCGATCTCAGGGTGAGAACCGAATGTTTGTTGTTGCTGCTGGAGCTCGCACGTCATCGAGCTTCTTCGCGTTATATTCCTCTTCATCACACACACTCACTTACCGTCATTATCTGCACACAGGGAAGCAAACTATTATTTGAAGACATTGTTGCGAAAGCAGAGCGACTGTCGAGATCGATCGAGTGAGCAAACGGTCGCGAAATTTCGTCGCTTCGTCGCGTCGACTGAATGGAGTTTTTTTCTTCGCGTTTTTTCTGCAGGTCTGCAGCCGTTGCGAGTCATGTCTTTCTCGATTCGTTTCAGAAGGTGGCCGATGCTGCCATATCTGCAAAAGGTAGAAGAGAGGACGTCTATGTTTGGTGTTTAGGTGTTGTAGATGAGATTTATGTGTTGATCATGTGTTGTGGTGAGGTGCTACGAGAGAGTTGGGCACGGCGCTTACTAAGATGTGTATGAGACATAGAGCTTTGGAAGTGAAGGCAGCAGATATATCGAGGTGATGAGATGGGATGGGATTGTTTGGTTTCTGTATCAGTCATGCGGTGTGTGTTGTTGTAGAATGTTGAATAGTGCACTGGCGCAGCCTCTGACGACACTGATAAGAGAATGGGACAGAACGACAAGAACTTTGGAGGCTGATCACGAACGAGGTGTGTGTGTGTGTGTGTGTGTGTGTGTGTGTGTGTGTGTGTGTGTGTGTGTGTGTGTGTGTGTGTGTGTGTGTGTGTGTGTGTGTGTGTGTGTGTGTATACTAATTAGATATTAAAATACATCTCTCACCTGTAGGATATGAGATTTTGAAAACATTATAATATTTCAACATCTAGAAACTAGAACTATCAAGTGAAACCTCTCAGCTGTACAAACAGGCACCCCAGTGCTGTCAGGAACTACTGTATAGTAAAGTTATGAATATGATGATCAGACTTGAGTCAATGTATGTGGCATTTTTAGACTTTGCACATTTATTTTGAAATGTTGACACCCATTATTAGTGGGACAGCAATATTGTCTGTTTGTTTTGTACTCAAAATAATAATAAAATTTTTTTATAAATAATATGGTGCATGTGATATATATTTATAGTTTTATATTGTGTGTTATAATTTATGGTAATTTTGTTTGGCTGGCTTCTACTCTAGCACCAAACATGTCCTGTCAAGCAGTCAGATGATGTTCTTTCAAGTTTGTGATGTTACTAGCTGTAGTAATTGAATGGAGAACTAACCCCCCATTTACTCTCCACAATATCTACATTTACATGGCTGTTAGATGTTGTAGTTGTATTATTGTTTACATCTGTTGTTATGTAGAGAGCAGAAAAGCTGTCAAGTCAGCAAAGCGTGCAGCTCAAGATACGATCAAACGAGTTAAGGAAACCGACAAGTTGGAACGAAAAGGAAAGGGTGAGTGGTTTGTAGGTGTGAGCAATAGGTGTGAGCGTGTTTGCTTGTTTGCTCAAACTATTAACAAGAAAATGACGATGTCACCGTCTGTGAGTTGAACATGTTGTACATACATACACATGTTGTATCGCAGTGAAAACTGTACTGCGTCTTTGGTTTTCCAGGCAGTGTAGAAATGCAGGGTAAAATGGAGGAGTCAATGAAGGTAGTCCAAGTCTATTGTTTGGTCACTGTAAATGTTTGTTTGTACTGATGATGATTGTTGTGTGCTCAGGCTGCCAGTGAGAGTTACCAGCATGTAGAAGAGGTGGAACGATTCTGGATGCGAAAACTGCTTATCGAACAGAGAAGTCGCTATTGTAAATTCGTTCAATGTTTCAAGCCTGTGGCGGTTAGCGAGTGTACTTCTGTGTGTTTACACTTCTATTGCTGATTTGCTGATTCTTTTGTGAAGGAGAGTGAGGTTGCTTTGTTGGAGGAGGCCACCCATGTCAATACCATTCTTTCTGATACCCTTCAGCTTGTTGTAAATCCGCATGTTCTTCCGGGCAGTAGTGAGGAGCTTATTGCTGATTTGAAGGTGGCAGATCCTGTCAATCTGGTATGACTATACTGTACAGTAAAATTATAACTTGGACTGTTTGGTATTTTGTTATAATAATTATTGTTTAATAATGTTATGTGTTGTGTAGAGTGGATCTCCAGCACCCAGTCGACGTTCACGTGCAGCGACGGATGGTAACAATTCTGATTCTGGAAGGCGTCCATCATCTGTCAGTTCGGGCCTATCCGACTTATCCAATTATACAAATGGCAGTTTGGTTACTCCTACGTCACCAACTTCAATACCTCCAGATGAGTATCCACCGCCTCCTTTACCACCGAGTGTACCTCATTATAGTGGCAATATTGAGCAAACACAGACATTGCCTCCACCTCCTCCACCACAACAGAACAATCCTCCTCCTTTGCCACCTCCTAATGTACCAAAATCTGTTGAACCACACAGAGCTGCTTCTCCTCAACGACTTTCTTCTCCTCAACGACTTCCTTCTCCTCGACTACCTTCACAATCGTCTGTTCCGTCTCACCAATATGAGCGCCAGCCTTCTCCACTCGTTCCAAAAAGAGAACAGCCTGACGCAGTTCAAACAGATCGAACAGATTCTGATGATGATGAGGGAGGTGAAAGCAGCTTCCTTGCTGCATTAAAGAAAGCCAAATTGAAGAAAGCTGCAACAAGTGATCGTTCAGGACCAAACGTTTGAATAGTCAGCAAAGAACTTATTTTGTATGTACGTGTCATGTACTTGTTTTAATTCATCATTGTTACTGTATCTTATTACAGTAGTACTAACATAGACTTGGGATATGATAATTGGTTGCTAGAATCTAACGTACAAACATCTGGTGCGTTTGTCTATGCATTTTCTGTTGCTTATTGTCACAAGAATTTTCTAATAATTTGTACTAACTACTTGTAACAAGTGTGTAAGACTCTATTGCTACTTCATTCGTGGATTGATTGGCTCGTATGTGTCATAGTCCAAGGATTCACTTTCTTCAAGTGAGTGACTGATCAATTTCCTATCAACATGGCGGTCAGTGCTTGTTTCATAATTCTCCTCCTCACTCTCTTCATCACTATCACTATTGAAGTAACCGTGTACGTTACCTTTCATTGTTGTGTATTTGTCGAGATCCTTTGTTGCAAATGGAGAGACTGCGACTGGTGGTTGTAATGTGATACGTGGAACAAGCTCGTGAGGACTGTCATAGTATACTTCACTGTTGTCATCCGCACTGGTACCGCTTGAAGATTGCTGCTGAGTAGGAAGAGATACTGACTCTTGTTGATCAGTTGTGAGTGAGAGTAAGTGAAGTTCGTCTGGGTTTTGCTGCAAATGAGTTGAACTTGCAATTGGTCCCCAGGCTGAGACGCTGTCTTGGTGTTCATTGTCGAGATGTTGGTTTTCAGATGAAAGTTGTCTCGTTGCAATAACAGGAGCTCGACGAGGTGGAACTGATGGGACGATGTCGGGTCCAACTGGCTTTATGGGAACGTCAGATGATTGTAAAGGACGAAACGATCTGGCATGTATATAGGCATACAGCGTCTCTCCTTGAGACGTAAAAAACTGAAACGTTCCTACACCAGTTGATGAACGTCTGCAATAACAAAAAGATTATGGACATTCGGGATTCAATTGTTTACAAATTTACATGCTGAATTAAGCTGTAAGACAAGTTGGTAGACAAAACTAGACATGCAGTCTGTGCAGATCAGGTAACCTGAAATTTGTGCTTACCTTCCTGATTCCATTACTAGAACGCTGCCTTTGTCTTTGACAGGCAGGAGAACAAAACTTCTGATGTGACTTAATTTCCATTCTACTTGTATCTGTCCACTGGTCGTATTCATCAACACGAGCTCGTCATCACTGGTGATATCGAGCAAGTAGTCGCCATGAAGTCCTGCCAATGCAGACGAGTCTGTTTGCGATATCGTGACAGCAAATGGCTCTGAAAAACGGCAAGCATACATACCATGTTCATTGTTCATTATCTCAATTTCATTTTCTGTTAGAACTCGAGATACTGCGCGCGATACTGTACCTGTCGGTTCTGCTGCTTTCATTTCCTCTCCTGTCGGATGCAAATAAACGTTTGAGAAGAGTGAAATTGTTAATCGAGATTGCCAGTCTCGCAGCTCTGCGTCTGAGGAAACTCCGCACGCTAACGAATGATTGGAGAATGCAATTTCAAATGCATACTTTTGCGATTTGGAAAAGAGATCGTCGACTGCCAACGCCTCCTTCAGACTAAACGTTTGGCAGCCTTTCCCTTTCATAGCACGCTCTTCGTTGTCGTAATGATCAATACGAATATAACCCGACATCGTGTCTTTTCGTAAATACACCCACCGTTTCTTCCATTTCTACAGGAAAGAAACCAAACGTTTTCGCATGCTAATTAGTGCATGCATGCGGCGACCAACAAGTATCTAGAGATGGAGTATTGACTTTACTTTTAAGCCTGTCTTGTCGGCACCTTTTCCTTTATGTTTGAGAAACACGTAAGCTGCTTTCAAAGTCTCCGAGTGAGACATGCTCCTAGACGACTCAACTGCTCACGTGAACATGTGAATTTCTCCCACACGGTCCATGCATCTGTGAGCTCAATCTTGCTAAAAAATTTTAATGTGACCCACGCAAGCAAATGCGGATCCCTAACCTGCCGTGTGGTCATCCGCCTTCGGGTCGGTAAGTTAATTAATCAAATACGTTATATAGAATGATCAATGTGGCATCTAGTGCGATCTTTACAGCGCGAACCGCAAAAAATGTCTACAGATATTTCTAACTAATACAGAGTTGTGTGTCTGTCCTAGCTATCTACTCTGTCACGATTTGGGTGCAGTTTGTTTAATTAACTTAGAAACTGTCGTATATCTCGTTAATCACCTCGTCATACAAATCAGGGGCGTCGCCGCTAGGAGGAGGAATCGATTGTGGCAATAGTTGATCTTTGCATGTCTCTTCTAATGATTGACGTTGTGCAGTCCGTTGCTGCTGTGCTACAAGTTTATGTGTTTTTCTGTTTAGTTTAGTGAATGCGCAGTCTGCTCGTTTCGTCAGGAAACGAAACGTTCCCAGTCCCGTGGACGATCGTCTGTAGTTTGCAAAACAAATCAAATGCAATCATTATCTGTAGATCTGCTACAATGTTACAATTATATTTCCTTTTGTTCTTACCGTCCGGTAGTAATAACAAGTGTGTTGCCGCCAAGAGACTTGAAATTTCTAATATGTGTCAGATCCCATTCAATACCAGCTTGAGTAGGGTATAAGGGCGATAGCACAAGTCTTGAGTTGTCGACAATCAACAAAATGTAATTTCCATGTAGTTTCAAAGTATTGGAACATTCGGTTGGTTCAATGGTAACGCGAAATATTTCTGAATCTATCAACATCAAATACAAATAAACATCTATCTTCAAATTAGGTGAGTATTGTACTGTACTGTACTGTACCGTACCGTATTGTACTGTACTGGGAGAAGTTCATGCATGTTGTACCTTGTGTTTCTTTCATTAGTGTGCAAACTGCTGCTTTGCATCTGTACATGTCCGTGTCATCTTGTAGTTTGGTGGTAACAGGTCGAGTGTGATCATCCATATCATCCGATCCTCTTTGCAGAACACGTTGCTGTCTGACTATGCGAGACGATACAAATGATGCAATAGACGCCTGCCACTCACACGTGTCCGTCTCATTGCTAGTACCGCAGAGTAAACTGTGACAGCGTGTGTGAGTTGCACTATACTTGATCTCAAAAACGTCTTTGTTCATCATGTGAAAACCTTTTGTAACCTCACATACACCAACGAGTGAAATGACCTCCTTGCTTTTGCTCTCGTTGACGTCTTCCACCTTTTCAAAATGTTCCAGTCGTGCAACTCCTCTACTAGACTGCTTTCTCAGCACAACCCATCGTTTTGTCCACTCCTAAAATACATAATATAAAACGAGCTTTCTTCAAGATCAACTTGTAGTGGTCAACATGTGATCGCATGATCAAGTCGCATGTAGTCGTCTCTCTACCTCACATGTCTTTGAGGCTCCGTCATACAAACGTTTCCACTTGAGATAAAGAGAACCAGACTTCACAACATCAGAGTGACCGCTGTCTGACATAACAGAAGCTCACGTGAGAAAGTGACTGGTACTGTACGTACGGGTCAGATCCAGAGAAAATGGAGGTTACGCAGTCAGTATCTAGAGAAAGAAAGCACACCAACATCACATCTAGCAGGTTTTTAGCTCATTCACATTCTTACATATTAATAAGGTCTAAACATATACCGTCTACGCTTCAGATTCGGACGAGGTTGTGCCCGCGGTATCGGGAAGGAACTGAGCCGTTTTCTAGTGTGCAGTATGGAGATACCGTGGAACCTTACGAAGGCTCTCTTGCAAGCAGAACCTGTACACGTCGTCATGGTAGACACACTAGAAGAAAATATTATTGAAAAACAAGTCAAAGCAGCTCCAGCTTGCGATTGTGTGGTCGGTATAGGCGGTGGACAGGCTATAGATCTTGCCAAGTTTTTTGCATGGAAACTCTCAGTTCGACTTGTCACCATTCCAACTGTCATCAGTGTGGACGCGTTTGTTACGGCAGCAGCAGCTATTCGACGAGACCACAAGATTGTCTATGTTGGAGCTACAAGTCCCGACCCTCTGGTCATCGACTATGACCTTATCAGAACAGCACCAGCCGAACTAAACATTGCAGGTGTGGGTGACTTACTTTCCATACACACAGCGACATATGACTGGGAGATAGCTGAGAGATATAAACACAGTGAGTTCCCATTCTCACAAGAATCTGTAGCAAAAGCAAGAAGCATTCTCAAATCACACATTCTAGACAAAGAATGTGAAATCAAAAGCTTGAGTGATGAAGGACTGCAGACTATTATCGATGGTTACATTGAAATCAACACAATCTGTCTACCAGCTGGTCATTATCGAGTCGAAGAAGGATCTGAACATTACATCTTTTATGAACTGGAATCACGATTACAGCGGTCATTTGTTCATGGCCACATTGTAGGTCTTGGAGTCTATCTGATGAGCAAACTGCAGAACAATGAGTCTGATGCCATTCTAACGTTTATGAACAACGTGGGTTTACGATATCAGCCGAAGCAGATGGAATTGACAAAAGCTGATGTCATACATTCACTAAAGAACTTACAGCAATTCATACAAGCTCAAAAGGATCTTTGGTTTACAGTGATAAACGTTGAAGAAATCACAGACGAATGGATTGCAACAGCCATTGCCAAACTCGAGTTTAATCATGATTGACTTGATAACCATAGTATGCAACCCAATAACATATCCGTATTTCTCCCCTCCCCAACAAGTTACAGTTACACATCATCATAACATTAGTTGTCCTTCAACTCCAAGTAAATATAATATTTTTTAAATCTAGTGACTTCATTAGTTTTATGGCATGTAAACATCGTGCAATGTTTGACATGCTTAGTCTTCCACCTTGCAGGTGCGTCGATCGTCTAATTCTGTGACTTCATGAATGCATACAACAATACAATAATTAACTAACAACTAATAATCAAATCTGGCCGTGCGGAAAACGGGCCAGTGAGCTACTAGGATGTAATGGCTGGCAACAGAACCGAGAGCTCAAACCTAACCACCCTTGGAATCCCGCAACCCCTGCGCGCATAAAATTGCTTTGCTTTTCGTGCTACTACTACTAAATGCTCCAATTAATTCATATTATTTCATTTTAGGTTGATCCTGATGCAATATCATATACAATGTAGTCTATATGGAAATCATTGCCATAGCTAGACATACCATAAGGATTGATGATGATGATATGGTATACTAAAATATATACTAATTTTAGTATACACGTATCATACAGTATATGGTATACTAAAATACAGACATGGGCATAATTATGGAGCCCCCCTGAGCATATGATTTAGATTTAAAAATTATTGGACTTTCT
Organism: Corticium candelabrum; assembly: GCF_963422355.1. Lineage (NCBI taxonomy): Eukaryota > Metazoa > Porifera > Homoscleromorpha > Homosclerophorida > Plakinidae > Corticium > Corticium candelabrum. The sequence continues at coordinate 563,461 of NC_085088.1, read as the reverse complement.
CAGACACTGCAAGTACATGCATCTACAGTGACAGCTGCACTGTTTAGTAAACTAAAACAAGTCATAATGGTGAGGTAATGGCTCTGATTGTGCCATCTGCATGTGACATCTGAGATTGGAAGTGATGTGTGACCTGTTTAGATACCTGACTGCTTCTTGCTGTCAGTTGAACGAGTAAATTTGAAAGTTAATAATCAAAATCATTTTCAAAAGTTTCTAAACAATAAAATGACTTTAGAAGACATACTCAAAGATTTAAATAGAGACTATACGTTTGAGTTTACTTACATATTGTTAGTCTATTCTCATCTGCTCTTGTGACGTCAAAACATGAACGGTTTGGACATGGTAATGCATAACGGCGGTGGAGGTTAGTCTGGTCATTCTCTTAATCTTTTTGTTGCTACAGGCTGTCAAAGCTTCCAATCAGAACAATATAAATACCCAAATAGCATGATTTCATGTAGAATCAGCGGGTCAGCATGTATATTCATAAACCTGCAACGTTCTGTTGATTTCCATGCCTCAGCTGATATGGGGGTGGCTCCATAACTATGCCCATGTCAGTATATACTAATTTTAGTACATGCATCATATATGGTATAGTATATTATAGTATAGTATATTTATTACATTACAAGATGTGCCGCTACAACTTCAATGTCTCAAATTTGTGCTAAACACCAGGCAGCTAAGCAAGCATCAAATTCAACAAGTTCTTACAGATTTAAAACTTTAAATTTCAAACTTCCTGTTTGAACGTCAAACTCTGTGTGCACGTGAAGCCCCGTATTTTGTCTTGATGTCATTTGTGTATCAATGTGAGGAAGAAAGAAAGAGACCGCTTGTTTGGAGTGTCTGTTCCATGTCAGTGTCTGGCCATGGGCTGCAGTACCTTCCAGTCCAGTTGAGATCATTGTTAATTCATCGAGTTGGTACTCCATCCAATAGACGAGGCCATGGCACACCCCTTTACTGGAATTTTTGTAAATATAAAAATATTTTGCTCACATTTATGGAATAGCACGTGTCTGTAAATCAAAACTGTTGTCTGTCTGTCTGTTTGTCTGTGTGTCTGTCTGTCTTGTGTCTGTCTGTCTGTCTGTCTGTCTATCTGTCTGCTCTCTGAATGTCTGCTGTCTGTCTGTCTGTCTGTCAATTTCATTTATTGAACACAAACTCTACGTTACATTTCTAACACTGTCTGTCTGTCCGTCTGTCTGTCCGTCTGTCTGTCCGTCCGTCTGTCTGCTGTCTTGTTATTCTATTGATCAATCTACAAGTCTTTCAATCTAGTTATCTCTATCTGTGTGAGAACAATATTGTTTCTGTCACTTTGACTGTCAACGCAAACAACATGTACAAACCTTATAAATGGCATTTTAACAGAGCTTGTCAAATTCTCATCAGGAACAATTCTTGTGAAATCAAATTCCAAGATGTCTGCTGGTGCTGATAAAGGAATGCCTGGATACTCCCACAGAGCATGAGAGTCGGGTTCAGACATGTGAAGAGGTTGACACCAAGATGCAGCAGTCTTGTCATGTGGTGTGCCAGCCGGTGGACATGCCTACATCCAACAAAATCAAGGGCAGAACAAAAGGCCAGTGGTGTAGCTACGGGATTTCAGTGGGGTTCACTGAACCCCAACTCTTTAGGGCGTGGTCATATTTTAGAATTGCATTGGTCGCATCTGTTGCTTCTGTCCACTTGATCAGCAATCCGGATGATTGTCTTTATTTGGACTGAACAATCTTTCTAATTGAAGTCCAAGCTACTTCAATACATCATTAATATCAATTTAACTCCCCCAAATTTAGGCCTGGCTACACCACTGGAAAGGCAGTTATTCTACTGTCCACATACTGTACCTCAGTGTATTTATCAAACAGTGACAGATTGAATCCTTCAACGCAACCGACTGGACTTCTCAACTTCCAGAGATCCCGAAATTGAACTGTCACAAACAGGATAACAAACAGAGCAATGAGTTAATAAAGTCAATGGATCCAACAAATGTGTTTATTATTAGACAATGCGTTGACAGACGTGCTAGATAGCATGTACACTCTCTTGCATATTCGAATTGCAGAACATATCATCGACTGACACACACACACACACACACACACACACACACACACACACACACACACAAACACACAAACAAATAAACAACCAAATGCAAACAAGCAAAAATACAGAGTATAATAGTAAACAGATTGCTATACAAAAAAACACATCAACATTGAAGCCATTAATTACACTTGCCAAACCTGCAATTGCCCTGATGCTCCCTCGGTGTGGCATAATCTTCACATCCTCACTCAGCCATTCATCTACATGTGTTCTAGCATACCAGAAAAACAAAAGATGCCACGGCAAGATGCTGGCAGTGAAATATGGCTCTCCCATCAACAAGTCAAACTGACAATCAAAATAGCAGTATAAAACTAAAACAATGTGAAACATGTTGTAAAACCTTATTTTTTCCAACAAAAAATTCAAAGTCCTTGACAGCTACTTTCATTGCCTTCTTTGGCAAGACAAGAATTTGATCAGTCATGTTGTTTGTTTCAACAAGCTGCAGGTTTAAAGAGACTATTGTAAATTGACTGCATTTAGTCACCACGGGTGATAACATCGAGATGGCAAACCTGTCGAGTTATCTGGTGTGACTTACTCACTTCCTCTGAACACACAACCTAACAACAAAACCTAACATGAAATGGACAAAACCTGAAGCTCGTAGATGTGTGTGTGTGTGTGTGTGTGTGTGTGTGTGTGTGTGTGTGTGTGTGTGTGTGTGTGTGTGTGTGTGTGTGTGTGTGTGTGTGTGTGTGTGTGTGTGTGTGTGTGTGTGTGTGTGTGTGTGTGTGTGTGTGTGTGTGTGTGTGTGTGTGTGTGTGTGGTGTCCATCCACCCATGCATAATGTACAATGCAACATGACAACAACTGCAGGTCAACAACAACAACCACAACTTAGATTTCATTACTGTTAACGCTCAGAACAAACCACACATATCAACACGTCTGCACCTTTTCAATTCCTAAAGAAACAGCAAGAAAAGGTAGCAGTGAGCCATCACTAATGGACAAACACGTCGAGACACAACTTGATTGTGACAGAATCTATAATGTGTGCAGAAAACGTAGCCTTAAACTGTCATTCTAAAGCTATAAAAACAACTAACATTTCGAAGAGCCACTTCATACTTCGCTGTCCGGCCAGAGTCGTTCAACATCGAAAAACGTGAACAGCTCCACATCAAATGGGCACTACACGTGCACACTGGACGAACAACAGCACTAGCAAACAACAATGCCATCAAGCCTCACTGCCACCAAAATTACAAACATTAAATTTCCACAAAACAAAGTATCTTAACAATACATATAATTAGTAGTAATTAATGAAAAACCATTGTTGCAATTTGTAATATAATTTAAAATATAATCAAACTAATTGACTCCAATTGAGTGATGACAACATCACAACACATCAATTTCTGGTCAGTTATTTGTTCACATTTTGTATCAAGTTAGCACCTGTCTCCCTTAATGGGCATGAGAATAATCAAGAAGACAGATCGTGTAAGCTCCACCCCTTTGTCATCTCTTCATGTGTGTTTAAAATTTCTGACAGTAAAATATAATTGCCACCAACATGACATCCAATGCAAACAATGGCTAGTATACAAACACTGAAGCTGTTCGATAAAAACATAAAAATTAATTAAAACATAAATAAACATACTAGTTTGATTGCATTGTAAACTACAGTTCATTGTGATAATTACAATCAATAGTTCTAGAGCATTCGGCGAGGTTTATAATCAAATGATCTAATAAACTACACGTATGGACTACACATTTGGTTATCAAATTTTCAACAACTTACCTTTCTTCTGCTGTCTTTGACACATTGAACCACATGCTGTAGTCATCATGAGCGCCATTAACTGCGAACGTGTTTCCTAGATGAGAAATATTGTAGAGATAAAGAAAAAACAAGGTTTTCATAGAAACCTTGCTCTACGGTCACAGCTGGTTCTAAATGTTGAATAGCCTGCAGCCAGTGATCCCGCCACTACAAAAGATGTTTGTGAATAATCAATATAGAGGTCTGTCTGTCTGTCTGTCTGTCTGTCTGTCTGTCAATACATATATTTAAAATTTCAACACTATTACATTCAAAAAAGTTCCGGCGACCCTTACGGCCGCTTACTACGTAGGACGATTAAATAACTGTACGCTATAAGCAGTACAACTGTTCTTGCTAAAAGAAAGTCTACATAGTTTTCTTGAGAGCACTTGTGCGTTGCATCTCTGAAGGCTAACGGACAGGCAGCGTCTCCAGTATGTCTTGAACTTGCCACTGTTTGGGTGTCCATCTTCATCTACAGATAATAGGGACAGATGATGTAGAAATTGGTGGGCTTTCCATCCCCAGCGGCCGTAATGCTAAAAAACCAGAGGGATACAATTGGATGCATTTCCCATAGCATCAATCTCTTTGCTGTATTTTTCTGTCTTCTGTGACTCTCTTTTGGCAGCAGCGGCTCCATCCACCTTAGAGGCTTGTAAGATGATGTCCTCATTCCAGGGGTGGGCAAGAGATATGTCCAGCTCGATATCATATCCAAATTGGGCATCAAATGCTATGATATCAGGACGAGAATTGCTTCCTTTGTAAAGGTTTCTGGGTTCTCTTCTGTGTGTTATGTTTAGGTCTTGTAAACTATCACACCACACATTTGCTACTGATTCGTGAGACCAGATGGGTCTGCCTCCAGTTTTACAGATTAGAAGGTGATAGCCTTCTCTGTCATTGATCTTGCTACACTTGCATCTTTCAATTGCTGAAGACATAGGCATGCTGCAGCCCAATCTCAACCGAGTTGCTAGTCGGAAGTTAGCGGGTTTTAGTGCAAACTTGGGAGAGGTTGGGACAGCTTCAAGCCAAGATCCAGCAGCTTTGCCCTGCAACGATCTGAGTCTAGCAGCCTGTCGAAGTGAATTTGTATTTCCTAGTAGTTCGGATGTGATGGTGTTAAAGTGGTTCTGCGACAGTTTCTTTTGAAGGCCTTTTGTATTGCTAAGGAGGTCTTCCAAGGACTTGCTGTGTGGTAATGATTGCTCCAGCTTGAATCCTAGTGATTCTGGGGTTGCATCTTGTCTATTCTCCACGAGTAGATCAACCAAATCTTGAACATCTTCGAAGGATTTAGGGAGTTGTACGAGGCTGTGCGCCAATGAAGAAACAAACACAATGCTAGACAGGGATTCTGCAGGTGACATGCCAAACCCACCATGTTGAATGGGCAATGTAGCTTGTGTCCATTGGTCGTTTTCTAGATCAGAACATTTAATGAGATGTTTAAATGATGATTGCGACAGGTTGTCGTGAATTCGTGCGGCAGACTTCATCAGACTAGGTGCAACTGTCCTTCCTAGATGATTGATGCATGGAATATGGCAGTACCGTAGCAGTAGCATCAAACTCTGGGTGTCTTCTAAGGCTAGGAGTTGGCTACAGAGATCTTCACCTCCTTTGGCAAATTTGGAGCAGGCAGCTTCATCATACCTTGGTTGGCCTATTGGGGTTCCAAGAATAGTCGTACCAAGCACTGAGACTCGAACTTCGCCAGGAATGTCTTCACAATGACGGCCATTGGTGAACAGCTCACATTTCTTAGTGGCAATTGATAGACCAATCTGTGGCAGGCTACACTTCAAATCGTCGAAGGCTGATGAGACATATTGTATAGGCCCAAGGAGAAAAACATCATCCAAATAGGCCAGGACTCGGGTTGTAGGGTGTGACTCTTGGAGATCCACTAGTAGCGGGTGACTGGCAGCAGAGAATAACATAGGACCCAGAGGGTCTCCTTGGTGGACGCCTTCTTGGGAGGACAATACATGTGGTTGTTCCCCATAGCAGAAAATAAGAGGGTTACATCTCGAGTACATCTGAAATACGTGTTGGTAAACATCAGGGAAAGACTTGGCAACTTGAGGCATGAGAGAAGCACGCTCCAATGAGTTGAATGCGTTCTTAATGTCAGTTTTCAAGAGGACCCAGTCAGGATTTGACTCCAAAAGCAAGCTCACATGATGTATCAGAAGCTCTGTGCCCCCTTTGACAGCCACTCCATGTTGTATTGGCTGGAAATGCGAATTGAATGACTCCTTCTTTTGGATGCATATCACCTTAGCTGTCAAGCGCCGTAGACATTCTCCAATGGCAATGGGTCTTACATTTCCATTTTCCTTTGGTGAAGCTATGAGTCTTGAACTCGATATGACCACATGTATGGCTGGGGGTATCTTTCCCTGAGCAATAAGGTCACAGACAGAAAACAGACCTTCTGCAGTGGTGCTCTTGCTCACCAGTGCTTTCAAGTGTTCATATTTCCACCCCGAGGGGCCACAGCCAGAACTCTTTGGTGTGTTTCGCAGTGTTTTGAAAAATTCGAGTCGAGACAGTGATAGGGATTGAAAGGCCTCGCATGATGTGGGCACATTCTTTTCTCTTGGCGGGTGTTTTGCAGCTAGTCTCTCGGCAACCTCAGCTGTAGCAGGGGCAAGTCCAGGACTGACCAACAGCTTTGCGGCTCGAGATAACTCTCCTTGCTTGATTAATATCAATGCTGCTCTTTGACGAATCTCAGCGTCATGGCTGGCTCTGAGAGGACCAGCTGTCAGCTTCTTGTCGAAGAGCAGTTGATCCCATCAAATTGCAAGAAAGTCTGGAAAGCCGATCAAGCTTGACCAACCGCTGAAGGGCCACCTCTCGTATGTCGGAGTACCATAATAGGGAGGAGAAAAAGGAGCTTCCATCCCAATTCATCAGAGGAGTCATTCAAAATTCTTTTGAAGGCGTTTGTCTGTCTGTCTGTCTGTCTGTCTACTGTCTGTCTGTCTGTCTGTTTGTCAAAATGGCACTACATTTCATGAGCGTTGATAACAATATCAAATGCAGTGTGCAACTATATATACTAATAATACCAAACATCCGACTTTTACCATCACCCTCTCTGTCTCCTTCTAATGGAGTACTTCTCAATTTATGCCAAATAGTTCTCAGGTAGTCAGCAATTTGATGTCTACCTGTTTTTTTGTTGTCCTTGCCCATGCAGGTGCAGTGCTGAGACTAATCTTGTTCTCCATATCAAACATCACATCCCACCACATAATCAAGGCATTTCCACGGCCAGTTTCCGTACACGCAAATGAAACGCTACAAAAGTTGTTCAGCAAGATTTTGTCAGATGACGTAAAATCAAATCTAAACAAGGCAAAGATTGTAATTAGCAATCAACTTCACATTTTCATATTTCCTATGGTAGAAAGCAGACAGATTGATGAGCAGATAAACAGACAAACAGACAAACAAGTGATCAGATACAAATAATGACTACAGTAAATGGTGTTTGTGTCTAATCTCACTCAAAGACTGGTATTGGACGTGACAGTAGTTTAACTCCATCCGAAGGTAGTTCTGATACGTGCAAGTCTTGCAGAGACTGAGAGCCAACACATTTCAACATACGATCAGTCAAATGAATTCTGCCATATTGTGAGAACACCTACAAAGGTGATGTGATCAATCTGTCATGTAAAAAATGAAATGAGAAATGCACACAGTGACACCTTTTCTTTGTTGAGCTTGTGACAACTTGCTATGATTTCACTTTCTACCAGTTGGACATACACTTGACATAGAGAAGGAACTACAATACAGTCAGGCTGAAACACAATAAAAACAATCTAATAATAAAGTGCTACAAAATGTTTGCATACATTGCAATGTAACTGTTGGTTTCTTTGCCCGTCCATCCATCTGTCCGTCCGTCCGTCCATCTGTCTGTCTGTCTGTCTGTCTCACTAGTATATATTTCATAACTTGAACCAATACACGGGAATAAGCTAACAGAAAAATCTAGTGACCCAGCAGGGTCATACAAACTAACATCCTGCACATGATGCCAGTCTTTCTGTTTTATGTCTAATTACGCTAGCATTGCAATGCTGTAGTGTAATAGAGAAATAGCGTCTCCCGACATGTCTTCAATTGGCTACAGTTGTTTCTTCCATTTTCGTCTGTGGAGAGTTGAGATAGATGATGCAGATATTGTCTGTCTGCCTGTCTGTCTGTCTGTCTGTCTGTCTGTATGTATGTATGTATGTATGTTCATCTGTCTATGTATCTATCGCTTCTCTTAATTAATCAAACTATTAATTTATACACAAAGCTATTTATTATCTTAATCTATGACAATTCACATTTATTCACATCTCTTAAAATCATGCAACTAATAATATTTACCTCAACCATAACGTTTACCTCAACTAGATTTTCAAGTGCATGCTTTAGAGTTGACAAAACTCCTTCTCCAATTAATTCAGTATCAAACAGTTCGGACACTAGCACATTGGCCTTCGACTGAAGATCACCATCTACACACATGGACATTGCTATGAGTTACAGACAACCTCTATTGTTATAATTATGGCTACATAATAAGACTAATCACCTGGTCCAACTGTTATTTCAGTTGATCGCTTGCTAATCACACTGATCTTCTCATCCAACTTATTTTCCTTGATTATTTTCTTAGCTATATTAGCCATTGGTTGGAACACCTACAATAAGATTGTACTCCACAAGTACTGTAAAGATACTCAAGTCTCAACTTGTTGTCTACCTCACATGCAGACACTTGATCAGCACCACACTTTGCTGCCATCATTGCCAAAAGTCCTGTACCTGTTCCGATGTCTAACACGTGAACTTTTTGTCCACTGCTTTGCACACGATTGACAGCCAGTCTAATGGCATCGTAATACTTCTCATTCTGAGCACACATGACGGTTATTATCTCATTAATAAGACTAACATAATGTTCTGCTATTAAATGTTACTCAATAAATATTATTTGTTAAATGTTTATCTGCTGTTAAATGTTAGTTAGATGATAAACAGTTTTGACTCACTCTCTCAGCATCATGAAGCATGTCTCCATACTGTGACCTGTAATACCAATACGTTTTCAGATTCTTTTGACACTATCTTTCACTTCATTAAACTATTCAATTGCATTTGAAGACATACGTCTCTCAATACATGGTCATACCCATTTATTAAATACATAAATAATGGAAAGCAGCTACCTACCCCTGAACTCCATGAGTAACAATTCTGTGGTAATATATCTAACACAAACACACACACACACACACACACACACACACACACACACACACACACACACACGTTACGGCTAACTACAGAAAATACTACAGATAAATACAGTAATACTTCTATGATCTGTTTCTGTTACTCTAAATTTTTCCATAACGGTTTTATAATTCGATGGAGCATGTTCTTTTTCTTTTGGTATGTGTAGTTCATTAGCTAACGAGTTGATATCAATTAGCCTTCTAGATAAACCTCTAGAGCCAACAACTAAATTAAAAAGTCAGCTCTGCAGTTATAGTTTGAGGTGCCACTAGCTTGCCATATTGCGTATTTTTCTTTCTATATGTTAAATCCAATTTGCTCTCATCACATACTGTCAGTTAATAGAACCCTTCGTAACTTGTTATTCCACGTAATCATGTCTGGGCGCTGTGATGTTTGTAAAAATGTTTGATAGAAATAAAACAGTACGACAAGGCAGATGGACAAAAATTTTGAGCTAACATCTAGGCTGTTCTTACACATTGAAGATTATCTTTAGAACAACATTGTGCCATACATCTAATATAGCATATCCTCTCTTCAGTAGCACAGAACAATTATTAAGCAAGGTCTGATGTTTATGACAGAAGAGACAACTAGACCACAAGTCAATCAGCTTTGAGAGTCACATTAGCATTTCTATTGTATTGGAGGGATTTATCTCTGCATCAAACTACTGCATGTGTCTTTCATTATGTCAGACAGATATATACCTATTTATATGATATTATTAATTAATGCAGCAAATTTCATTAGAAACTTGTACTTTGCAATGTCATCTGCAAATGCTTGGTCATCATCCTTGCGCGCCACCCATTCAATAGAGCCTGTTACTGGATTTGGCTTGAACACGAACATCATCAACCGACCGTACAGCAACCAGCATACAACAAGCAAGACCGCGTGTAGAACACACCCACATAATACCCACTCGCGCTACAATACAATAAAAAACACGCATGCGTACATCGTACAAAATGTGATTGGTCAACCATTGACATAACGTTGCTTTCCAGTAACGACTACGTACGATGATATGTCATTGTTCTAGCCGGGTTGATAACTTGTCCAACTGTCCAGTTTGCAATCTGGATGCATGTGATTTGCAGTCTGCAACTAGTACTATAGCTAGACTACGCCTTGTACGAATTGCAAGCGAAGCGGGCCTCTCTTTTCATGTCGATTGAAAGTCGTACGAATGATATATTATATTTATTTATTTACGCGTGTTAGCTATTGTCCTACGGATTGCGGCCGAGCAGCTGGGACAGAGGGAAGCGGTCTGGCCACGCGAGACTAGAGTAGATCAATACACCTAGTTTAGCCAATAAGAATGCCTGGAGTCTTTCACATTTCCCCGGATGCTGTTCATACGGGCCTCCACTTCCACGCTTGCGTGTTCTGCACGCAACTATGAAAGCCGAGTTCGATGATCTCGACGATTCTCAGGGATGGGTAGAGCTCTTCTACGTACGTTACTGCTTACCATAATATCACATCCATACCTAATGTCACCTCACGCTTGTAGACGCTCGGAGACGAAGCTCGTCGTAACGCTGGGACTCAAAAAATCGCTAAAGAACCACAGAACAAGCCTCTAAACCGCTACAAGGACGTTCATCCAAGTAAGATCGATAGAAAAGCGTTGATTACTTCCGGCTCGAAACGACGTGTTTTGCAACAGTTGATGAAACGCGTGTTGTTTTACGAGAAGGTGATGTCGATTATATCAACGCCAATCACGTTCAAGTAAGTGGTGATGTCATTGGCACATGTTGCTATGTGGTGATGTGACGTGTCGACGCTTTTGTAAGATCCCCGAAGTGGAGAGAAAGTACATCCTGGCGCAGGGACCATTAGAGAGGACTTGCGGGCATTTCTGGCAGATGGTGTGGGAGCAGGAGTCAAAGGGTGTGATTATGCTCAATCGAACTATAGAGAAAGGAATGGTAATGAATATTCATATAGTAGAGCAGAGTATGTTTTTTTGAGGTGGTAACTATGGTAATCTGATAAATATATTAGCTATTTTTATTTTTTTTAAATTACACTATTAATTATTAATTAATTATTATTGATGTATAATATGGTGTGCAAACTATTCGCAGTGATGCTTTGTGCCTGTTTGGTAGCAATTGAAATCAACCCCTCCCTGCATGTACTGTACTCGCTGTTAGTTCAACTAAAAACCACTAGCTGGCATTTTGCATCTTTTGTAAATGAGTGATGTTACACGTGTTTAATTAATATTTTGAATTGATTATGGATTGAAGTTTGAGTTTGTGAGTTTAAGTATTTAACCATAATATAATTATATAATTGCAGAGCATGAAGTAACAGCCAGCCATTGGCCAATGGCCAACCAAACAGTGGCGGATCCAGAGAGAGGGCCCAGTTCCCCCTGTTGCACTGTTACTTGCAAATTATGGTGCAGAAGGTGATCGGATATATGAGGCTGATGACTGAATTGATATCAAGAATGTTATACACTCTTAGTTTGATAGAATCTACACGTGTGGCGTAAGACTCCAGCTAAGAGATATCTGAAGTAAAGCTTGTTGTATGCTTAAGAAACTGAAATCTTCCAGGGTTCTAGTGTTGCTGACATGATGGTTATTGATTGGGCCATTCTACATCCAATAAATATAAAGATATCGACATTTTTACAAAAATGGGTGGGTGTGGTTTTGTTGTGGGTGTGGTTGGACTCTCTCTTCCTTTCAAAATCCTGGATCCGCACCTGCCAAATGACACGCCTTTGGATGACCAAGTGAGAACATTTCAGGGCCATTTGACATTATAAGAATTTGGCAAAATGGCAGCTATGGCTCTGAGTGGCTGATCAATACGAAATCCTTATTTCAGGGATTGTAATGGACTCTGATGCAGTTGGAGTTGGGTATTATGAGCATTACTGAGACCAGGATAGACTGGAACTGGTCTGAACAGTGAGGTGGTTAAATCAGTGCTACAGTGTACACAAGTTCATTGGGGTGGATATGGTTTGATTACACACACACACACACACACACACACACACACACACACACACACACACACACACACACACACACACACACACACACACACACGTGCATGCATGCACACACGCATGTACACACACACGCATGTACACACACACACACCACACACACACACACACACACACACACACACACACACTCACACACACACACTTACAAAATTTTGTTTGTTATGGCTCATAGCTGAAATTATTATGAAATACTTGTACCCCGTTTACTTATACCCCGTTTACATGAGCACGTATAGCGAGCCAAGCTGAGCCGAGCCCCGCCAGCCCGTGCCAGCCCAACACTCCAGCCCGCATTTACATGACACACTGTAGAAGGGAGCCATTGCGTGTCACTAACGTGCGTTAGTTACTTGAGCTTGACATAGCTCGCATTAGCTCACGTTTGAAGCCAAGCTGCTCTCGTTTTTTCTCTATGGCTTTACAACATTCATATCGAGAATGCAAAGGACATATATGAGATGTCGGAGGTCTATCGCCAGGCGACAGTTGCACAACGGAGTTCAAAGCTAAACTTGTTGCTCATCTTGGTCGCTCCATAATTGGATAAGACACAGAGTCTCCATCTCGCTCCACGTTATTTGTACCATTTTGCCCAGGAGTATGACGCGGCGGAAAGGGGTCTGGCTACACGAGACTACCAAATGAGCATGCGTGACTCGTTTTCCAGCATGCTGTGCGTTTACACGATAGACTTGACTCGAGCCAGCCCGGGTTGGCACGCGGTGGCCTAGCTAGAAATACCGAGCTAAGCTGGCACGGCTCAGCCTGTATTTACACGTACCATAGAAACCGAGCCAGCATGGGCTGGCCCGCTTACAAGTGCTCGTGTAAACAGGGTATTAGTAGTAATATGTTGTGACTTGCTACTGTAAAGTGAGTTATAATATTGACTATCAAGGGCTGTGCACCTAGTCATAATAACTATGAATTGTGTATAGCGTAAGTGTCATGAGTATTGGCCAAATGGTGAAGAGGATGGAGATGAAGATGAAGTGACATTCTCTGATTTTCATATAACATTGTTGACCAAAGACTATGGAGATTCGTACAACAAAAGCATACTCAAACTTGAAAATCTAAAGGTGAACTGCAGTAGCAATTGATATCTATCACACAGATTTACATTTTGCTAAACTATAAAAAATTTTGTCATTTTAATTTTAGAATTTATTTATTTTTATTTCTATTTTAAGAATTTATATTCAGTTTTAAATTTTAATTTTAAATATATAATTTGGACTTGTAGACTGAAGAGACTCGTGAAGTTCTTCATTTCCATTATCTTCGATGGCCAGACTTTGGAGTGCCACAGCAATCAGATACATTTCTTGATTTTCTTGCTGCGACTCGTAATGCTGGTGTTCTTGACAAGAACGTTGGCCCTTGTGTTATTCACTGCAGGTAACGTGATGTGATGGGATATGATGAGTGTTTTTATTGGTAGTCACGGTGATGCGATATGTTGTGCAGTGCTGGCATTGGACGATCAGGAACATTTTGTTTGGTGGATGCTTGTCTTGAAATGGTAGGTTTCATACATACACAGTGCCACGCACCTTTGTGTGCTCGTGTGCACACACACACACACACACACACACACACACACACACACACACACACACACACACACACACACACCATGTACTTATGGTAGGAGGCCATTCTGTCTACTAGGGTACGTAAGTAGTTGATTATTTGTTGTTTTTGCGGGAAAGGCAGCAGCTACACCAATGTTTCTGCACAATACGATCTGAACAACTCATGTTTATTTTAATTTGGCTTAATGTTTATGATATTTATGTTGTTGTGTTATGTGGCATGTGTAGTTTCGTGCAGAGGGCAAAACAGCTTCACTTGACATTCCTCGGGTGTTGCTCAATATGCGTCGTCAACGATTGGGACTCATCCAGACACCAGACCAGCTGCGCTTCTCATATAGAGCCATTATTGATGGTGTAAAGTATCTGCTAGGTCTGGAAGAACCCGAAGAAACTGGAAGGGTCAGTTTCTGTGAAAGTGAATCAGAACATGAAGACGATGAACCTCCTCCCATTCCACCACGAGACCCTGACATGATAGAGAGAGCAAGCAACAAGGAGACTGAAGCTGTTCTACCTCCAGCCTATAATGAGGGAGACAGAGAGACGCTGAAGAGGACTTGCAGCATGCCAGCTGATGAACCTCCAAACAAACGAGAAAAACTAGATCCAAGTGAAGAAACAGCGGCAGGGGCACAATGTGGGACAAGTGAGTCAGAGGGAAGTAGCGAATGGGAAGTCATAAATGGTACAGAAGATTCACAAGGCAGGGCAGATGAAGAACAAGAGGATGACAAGGATCAACCAGTTGAAACAACAGATGAACATGAGAGGTGAAGAGTAACACGTGTTGTAGTGATCTGGTTCTATTGTTTTTGTTGTGTTTTAGTTTAGTAAGGTCAAGGAAGAGAGAAGAGAGAAAACAGCAGATGCAAGATAAGGTGGATGAAATCAAAGAAACAATGAGAAAGCAAGAAGAAGAGGAAGAGGACTGGTGGGGTTGGGCTCGGCCATATGTGCCACTTGGAATAGCAATCACATTAATTGGAGTAAGCTACATCCTGTACAGGGTGCTTTATGTCTAATTTCTAATCATATTGTCCGGACAATTGGGAATCATATTATAGTCACGTTGATCAAACATGTGAGAAAACTCAATCCAGCAGTATTGCCTATAGAGAGAAAACATTGCCTAGATTATTGCATTACACAAAGTCATTTCATGCTATTGCTGGGTCATTGTCTAGGGCATTGAGGCAACTCGATCTTCTAGTTTCTTCAGCTCGGTCCATAGTGGTCCAGGAAGATCCTCAGGAAGTTGGTCTTCAAAGAATTCTCGTATCCCTTGAACCTCACGCACCCAATCATCCTTGCGAATTGCGAACAGGTTCTCCATGTCGACTGCAGGTGTGAGACCTTCGATGTTGAGAGCACCGTATTTTGGCACCAATCCAATGGGAGATGAAATGGCAACATCTTCGTTGTCTGTGCGCCGGAAGATCCATTCAAGAACACGAGAATTCTCACCAAACCCGGGCCATAGGAACTTCGGATCTTGGCCACCTGGAAGTTTGGATCGCTCTTCTTTTCTGAACCAGTTGACATAGAAGATTTTTGGAAGTTTGGCATTTGCCACTTTACCCATATCTAGCCAGTGCTGGAAATACTGCCCACAGTTATAACCAAGAAATGGTCGCATTGCAAATGGATCATGATTAACTCTCCTGACTGTGCCCTCCAGAGATGCTGCTGTTGTTAGAGATCGCATGGAGGCTCCAGTGAAAACTCCGTGCGTCCAGTCATTTGATTCGTAGACAAGAGGGACAACTCGCTCTCGTCGACCACCAAATAGAATCGCTTCGATGGGCACACCCTTTGGATCCTCCCATGCAGGATCAATTATCTCCAACTGATGGGCTGGACTGCAGAAACGCGAGTTCTTGTGTGCAGCTGTGAACTCGCTTTCCCTTGTCCAGCGACGGTGATCCCAAGATGTCACCTCTACCTCATCAAGATCGAGATCTTCATCTTCCATTCCTTCCCAGTAGGCATCACCATCCTTGGTCATTGCAACGTTGGTGAAGATTGTATTCTTATGAATGGCTTTCATGGCATATGGATTGGTCTTCATTGATGTGCCAGGAACAACACCGAAGAAACCACTTTCTGGGTTGATACCTCTCAGGTTGCCTTCGGAGTCAAATCGCATCCAAGCGATGTCATCACCAACACATTCTACCTTCCAACCTGGAAGGGTAGGCTTTAACATGGCCAGATTGGTCTTGCCACAAGCTGAGGGGAAAGCGGCTGCAATGTATTTCTTCTTTCCCTCAGGATTTGTGATACCAAGAATCTACACATAGAAAGTACATAATCACTGCAGACATACTGTACAGTACATACCCACATTGGTAACACACCACTAAAACAGACAAACTCAACAAATATGAGAGAAGCATACCAGCATGTGTTCTGCTAGCCACATTTCTCGCTGGGCAAGACTTGACGCAAGACGCAAGGCAAAGCACTTCTTTCCAAGAAGAGAGTTGCCCCCATATCCACTACCGTACGAGCAAACTTCATTTCTGTGTGGAAAGTGAGCAATCAGTGTGTTCTCTGGATCACAGGGCCAAGACGACAGCATCCCTAGTGACCGGCCAACTGAATGTAGACACCGAATGAATTGCTTCTCTCCACTCTGCTGCAGATAGTCAAGTACAGATTTGCCCATTCTCGTCATGATCCTCATGCTGGAGACAACATATGGACTATCTGTCAGTTCGAAACCATACTTGGCAAGAGGTGACCCAACAGGCCCCATGCTGAATGGGATTACATACATCGTACGACCTATAAATACACAGATGAATGATGCAATATAATAAGCTATTCAGACCCATCACCTGGTGTGTGTGTGTGTGTGTGTGTGTGTGTGTGTGTGTGTGTGTGTGTGTGTGTGTGTGTGTGTGTGTGTACCTGCCATGGAGTTTGGAAAGCGTAGTCGATTCATCTGAAAATCCATGCTTTCAACAGACATCCAGTTGCCAAGAAAGGCTTTTGATCCAAATCTGACAGTTGGGCAAGCATCCTTTTCCTTCTCCATACAAATGTAGGTCTTACGCTCCACACGAGCTATATCTCGTTTATCAGTCAATGCCAAGTAACTAAATATGAATTCAGATTGTTAGATAAACAAACAAACACACACGCACAGTGACACAACCAGAACCACAAAACGCATGCGCACTAACATTTGTAATTTTATTCCATTAAAATCATTAACATAAAGCAGTTCCGTCCTGCCTATAAAACCCAACAATCCAGTAACATGTACACAGACGCAACAATCGACCAACAAACCGCCTCACCAATTCTCGAACTTGTCTGACGTGATCTTCTTCAACGTTCCCGCTCTCACCATCTGATCAACGAGCGCCGCGTTCTCCGCTTCGCTACCGTCGCAAACGTGAATGTTCTCGGGCTGACACAACCTCGCTTTTTCCACCACATACTCACGAGCCTCAGGAGTTAGCCAATCCAGACTGCCATGAATGACGGAAAAAGTGCGTTTGAGTTGTAGCCCGTATTCGGACGCTCTGCGTCGTCCACCGATGAATTGAGTAGACGCCATGTGCGTTAAGTATGATAGCCTGCTGGCTGATACCTGTTCTAGTAAGAAGAGATGTCTGAGTGAGCTGAAAATCATGCCCTTTTATCGGGTTGGTCGATCAGACAAGAAGATGACGTAAGTGTAGGCGAGACTGGATGCGCGAGGCCTGATTGGCTGATCGTAGGGTGAGATCTGCTTTTGACCGGACGTCTCTGGATTGTAGTGGAAATGTCCCAACAGTCTAATTTGTTACTGGAAAGTTAGATAACTAGATAAACAGTTGAATATTGTGTATAAATGCCTGAAAGGAGGGAATGTAAGAGTGAGATGTTTATTTACATGCCTAAGGTCTGTTTTTCGATTTTAGATAAATTTCGCGTGAACCGATTTCAACCGAAATCCACTGGTGCAGACGCAATCAGTCACGTGCCATATAAAACTTCCGGGAGTTTCTAACTAATTGGCACAATGACGTGTCAGTCTACGGAACTGTACACTCTCGCGTTATGTTCCAAATGAAGACCCGGATAAGCCTATCCTTCTCTAATGCCAAGTCCCGTATAACAGGACCTGGCGAAGTCCCTACTTCACGGGTGATGAACACTCTCAGTAGAGCCTTCCTTCACCAGTTGCTGTCGTTGGTAGTGAAAGGAAGTCTAGAGGCGTCGATTTGACAATGTAGGGCGTGTGTCAGACTGCTTGACTTCGTGGAAAGACGGCGAAAGTTGGGGTGATTTGTCGCTGTGGCGACCGTAGCGTCTTCCTTTGTCAATTTTGTCCACGGAAAGGCCCCAGCCAGCAACCCAATGTTGATCACCCTACGGTAGCATATACCTTTGTCGACTGTTTGAAGGAGTTCGAGCTCGACTCTTCTCTTCTAGTGCACAGAATAGGATGAGGAACATGGCGCTTAGCGACCGGAAGTTTGTGGTTTTCAAGTCGTCGCTATTGCCCGGTGATTCATCGTTTTCAAGGTATTCACATTTTTTTGAATTTGGTAGGCATTATAGCATGCCGTCGTGGCGTTGTAAGGTGCTTGGTGGTGATTTCAGGTACTTGTGGGATAATTTATTGAGGCTTGTCAACGCGTTACGGTGTGGGAGCCCAACTTTTGAGCCTCCCCTGCATTTTGTCCAAGGGTCAGAAGACTAGTTAGGGCTCTCCTAGTTCTGTTCAGATGTAAATCTTTTGTTTACCGCTAGTCTTTTAGAATCCTCGTCCTCTGGTAGTGTATAGAGTACTTAACAATATCTGCATTTCGCCTTGCATGCCAATTGTTGTAGGCGGGGCATACACAAGTTAGTGCTAAGCTTTACCAGCTGCATTCTGTGCCATTGTTGCACGTGGGAACGCTGGCAATTGCGAATCGTGTGTACTCCGAGTCGTCTTCAGTGGCTGCTTGGTCTGTTTGACACACTGTAAACACTACAGCGGCGGTGTAAATAATTTCACTGTTTGATCGTGTACAGGTATCCTCCTGTCCATCTCCATTGCTTGTCGAGGAGTTGGTCTCACAGCGCTCTTGATTTGTTTGAGGCATTTAATGACTTGAAAGTGGTGTGGCTCGCTGTGCGTGTAGCAGCCGTTTTTTCTCCTTATTTTTGAGAACGAGCAGAGAAAGTTCCGGTTTCACTCCACCGTCAAAAAAGGGTAGGAAATCTTTGCTTTGCGCTGGCCATGTGTGCGGATCTTGCCAGGTATGGTTCCAACTAGGTAGCCCGTCGACTGTTGCACATCTTCACAGCAGTGAAGACATTAGACACCCTGCGACTGAGAAAAAAGCACCTCAATTTTCTACTTACCTTTCCATGGGCAGAGACGTCCAATTTCAATTGGGCTCTGACAGTTGCCTCTGTAAGGCGTGCTACACAGATTGCTTGAGGCATGCTCCAAAAATGATAGAAAGGCCAAGATGGCAAAAACATAGTCAACTATGGCATTGCCCCTTGTGTGATAAAGAGTCCGACAAAGATTGCATGTGCAAAGACATTTCTTCTTGGCACCTTCTGTCTGATTTAATAGATGCACAGCCAGAAATGCTGAAAGTCTATGTTAATCTGCATGTTGATTTTGATTCATGACTTCGAAAGATAAAGCTTTATTTTTAGTTATGGGTGATTTCTCATTGCACATGTGCAGTAAACGTATACTGTAATCTGCCCCATGTGTTTGCCCTACTGAAGTTTGAATGCCCAGTTGATTTCGCACCGAGGCATCAGCACCCCTGGTGCTATTACTATTAGCACCTGGTGCTATTACTATTAGCACAGGTAATAGGTCTTGTGGACTGTTCAAAGACTAGACAGATTTGGGTGGGTCAATGAAGTCCCGGATGTTGCATGGCAACACATCAGATGTGTGACCTGCTCCTGTTTTGCTATGAAAGTCTCATTTGTTACTGTATTTATTCAAAGGTTATGTGTGTTGACCTGACCGTCTCTTGTGTTTATATACAGTTTGACGTTGACACTGCTGGTAAGTACTTTGATCAAATGTCAATAACACTGTTGCTTAGAAATGTTCTGTGGCAGGCAGCAGATCCTTCCTGAATTGGCTCATGGTCACAGCACACAACTGAAGCTGCACAAAGGGCAATCACTGTGAAGATTCCTAGGTCGACAGCAGAATCAGTAGGACATGCTTTACTCTGCGTAGATCACTACGGGAGACTACCTGTTGGGGTGTGGTGCCTCCAAAGAATAGAAACTTGTCCATAACTTTCTTACGCAGGGCTGTGGAAGAAAATAGAAAATACTGGACTGTCGGCAAGGCACTGCCACTGTCAACATACAATTAGAATTGTCGCTGTCTTCTACAATTGAGAATATACAGACCTGTTGTCTTGTCTGCTGACTACAAGATTATGTAGTGGTTCTCCCTAGCTCCTAAGGTTATTCTTGCAGCTGTTTGTGGCCTCTTATGGGTCTGCACATTACTCCTTATGGCTCTAAGGTACAATTTGCTTCTTAGTGAGACTTTAATTAAACAAATACATGCACGACCACAAGATAGGTACCTTCCTCTGTTGCTGCTAAGTGTTCATATCTCCTGGCCACTACTTAACAGTAAAGGACAGCTCTCCCGAAGAGAGATACTGTCCTTGGCATGCCTATAAATTGAACTACTCTTGAACACTTCTGAGTATCCATTGTTCTGTTGAATGCACTTTGTGCTTTCTCCTCTTTGTCACTGGATATGGTTCAAACCCAAGAGCAAGAGGGACAGCTATAGTGCTGAATCATTAGAGTTTAGTCTTGTAGTTAAATAGCACCATTTCTTTCCAATCCTACTGAGCTACTATCACAAACAAAAAGTGTAGCTAAAATTTTGTACTTCTGTAGTTAACCCTGTCAATAACATATCACCCACTGTATGTAAGGTCTCCTTAAGTACTAAATATAAAACAGCAGTCAAATCATCTGTAAATCGTGTCTTTCTAGCGATTTCAGTGGCATCCGGAATCACCCCGCCCCCTCTAAACAATAGGCCGCCGCTATCTGCTTTCTGTCT